>NC_056595.1:20686046-20986046 GCF_018340385.1 Cyprinus carpio
AAGTTCACACCACAACTATAATGATAACAACAATCCGGCTTTCAACATTGCTGTTGAAATACTCACAAAAAAAACATTGACAGGCAATCAGAATCCATCCTGCTTTAAAGAGCTTTAAATGAAAAGACAAAAAAAACTGCAGTGCGCACTTAAGTTAAACAAAACATTATTCTCTGTTGGTGTGAATGCTAGTATAGTTATTGTTATAGTTATTATTGTTGTTGTGAACGGGGCCTTTACTCAGTTACATGCTGTTACATTATTGCCATTGATGGAGTTTTGGCTTCATAAGATGTGTGCCTTATTGTGTTTTTGCTTAGTATGGGTCCAAAACAGAGGTTTCAAGACAATGAAGTCCAAGACTAGACATCTGCAGTCTGGTTTTGAAGGTCCAGTAGATGCAGAGAATTATAAGCCAGCCTTTATGAAGGTTAATAAGATGCATAACACTTGGGAAATAATAAGGCAGGTCTGGTCTCAGAAATACAACAGAAATGTGTGAATGTGCTTAACCTGTTTACTTGTATTTTTCCTTCTCCTCTGTCCTCTTCAGGGCCTCCTTATGAAGGAAAAGCAAGACATGGGGAGTCTTGAACAGTTATTGAAACAGAATAACTTGCCAGAGTCTGACCAGGATGCTTTTAAGATCGGCTTCACAGAGGGCATCATGAAAGCTCAGGCTTTGACACAGAGAACTCAAGGTGAAGCATTTAAAGCAGCTTATCTAACATTAGCCCAGAGTTTGCTTAATATTAAAAAATGTGTTTTCTGCAGGAACTTTTTCTTATGTCTTATGTTTCTAACAGACTCTGTAAAGAGGACACGTCTGATTATTCTTGTCCTCCTGCTGGTGGGTCTGTATGGTGTGTCCAGAAGCCCTCTCTTCTCGGGTAAAGGGTCATTTTCCGACACTGGTTTGTTTCACATTTTATTCTTTCTTTATATTTGCTTTCCTAGAATATATTGATTGATAGCATGCATTTGACTGTGGCTGGATTTCTTCTGCAGCTTTTATAATAATATAACAACATAAAAAGTTGTAACATGAAAGGTTTTGTAGCTGTGGTGTGAAATTGTTGGTAGTTTTTGACTTTTTGAGTTCTGAGCAGATCATTTAAATGCAATATGTTCAATTCTTCATTTTATCTCTTTACCTTTGTAGTTCGTTTCCGCACCACCTCTGGTCTGGATTCAGCTGTGGACCCCATTCAGATGAAGAATGTCACCTTTGAACATGTAAAAGGTGTGGAGGAAGCCAAAAACGAGCTTCAGGATGTTGTTGAATTTTTGCGAACCCCCCAGAAATTCACTGTGCTCGGTGGTAAACTTCCCAAAGGTGAAACTCTTTACTTAATTTACTTAGGTTTTTTGTTTTTCATTTGAATGTAAAATATCTAACCTAGATGTGTATTTTAGGTATCTTGCTTGTGGGGCCTCCAGGAACAGGAAAAACCCTGTTGGCCAGAGCTGTAGCAGGTGAAGCAGACGTGCCCTTCTACTACGCCTCCGGGTCAGAGTTTGACGAAATGTTTGTGGGAGTCGGCGCGAGTCGCATCAGAAACCTTTTCAGTGAGTCTTTTAAGGAAAAACATAGTCTTGCATTGCCCATAATGCTTCTGCTGTTAATAATATTTTTTTTCTCACAGAGGAAGCCAAAGCTAGTGCACCATGTGTAATATTTATCGACGAACTGGACAGTGTAGGAGGAAAGAGAATTGAGTCTCCAATGCACCCATACTCGCGACAAACCATCAACCAGCTGCTCGCTGAGATGGATGGGTAAGTCAATGGCTTTTTATTACATTTCTTCTTTTTGAAAGAAATTACACAGGTCTTATTGTAGTATTTTGATGATTTCAGGTTTAACCCCAATGAAGGAGTCATCGTGATTGGAGCTACGAACTTTGCTGAAGCTTTGGACAAGTAGGTTTCTCCAGCCATCTGTTCAAAGGATAGTTTACTCAAAAATGAAGAATCTATCATCATTTACTCACCCTCCTATCCAAACCCATAACACTTCTTTGAAACTCAAATTAAGATATTTATGAAGCCCGAGAAATTTCTCTACCTCAGTTGAAAGTACAAGTAACCAAAACTTAGAAGATCCAAAAAGGTCATAAAGGCATCGTAAAAATGAATCCATATAAATTGACCGGTTAAATCCAAGTCATGTGAAGATCAAGATCACAATCAAGCCTTTGACTCTAGCTTTAGGTAGTTTCTATCCAGGCATGTATTGCTCTGATAGGGCACTATGTTTCTTTAACTATTTAACTATTTTACTCTCAAATCATACAATCTTTTTGATAGCCTAAATCTATAAACCTCTCATGATAATGCATGTTTTAGTGCTCTGGTGAGACCTGGCCGGTTTGACATGCAGGTCACCGTCCCAAGACCAGATGTGAAGGGCCGCACAGAAATACTGGAGTGGTATTTGAAAAAAATTAAAGTGGATTCTGGTAAGAATTATTAAGAGAAACCAAACATGTTTTAAAATATTCTTGTTAGTGCAATCCAATAAAATAAGCTGTTTTTGTGTGTTTTGTAGCTGTTGATGCAGAGATCATTGCCAGGGGAACGGTGGGTTTCTCTGGAGCCGGATTGGAGAACTTGGTGAACCAGGCGGCGCTGAAAGCAGCAGGCGATGGGAAAGACCTGGTGACCATGAAGGAGCTGGAGTTTGCAAAGGATAAGATCCTGATGGGTGAGGGCAGTAGGGACATTCAGGGTGCGTTCACACTTGTCATGTTTGGTTCAATTAAAACGACCCAGGACCAAATGTATCATTTACTTTTTTAGTCCAGACCAAATGAACCAAAAGAACCAAACTACACGTGTGAACACACCCTCAGATTACATGTGATGGGGATTTGATCAAAGAGATTCTTTCCTGACATCCTCTTCTCTGTCTGTCCAGGCCCAGAGCGCCGGAGTGTGGAGATAGACAAGAGAAATAAGATGATCACAGCCTATCATGAATCAGGACACGCTATAGTGGCTTATTACACCAAAGACGCAATGCCCATCAACAAAGCTACCATCATGCCACGCGGCCCTTCACTTGGTCATGTGAGTAGCTGGTTTTAATGTTTTATTATAATGTAGTATAAATTATAAAGTAGTTGTTTCACAATCAAAGCTTTTCAGACAAAAAATTCTGAAGTAGTTTTGCAGAAAGAGGCTTCAAAAAAACTATAGCTTTTGCTTTCTAGGGTTATACATCATAAACCCATTGTGCTGCTTTCTCTGGTCTCTCTCAGGTATCCTTGCTGCCAGAGAGTGATCGCTGGAGTGAGACACGGGCCCAGCTGCTGGCTCAGATGGACGTCAGCATGGGCGGCAGGGTTGCTGAGGAACTGGTGTTTGGAAATGATCACATCACTACTGGTGAGAGGTGTCCCTAATTGAACATTGCTACTTTGAATTCTTGGTAATATCAACATCATGATGTTTTATTTGTTCCTCCTACAGGAGCATCCAGTGATTTTGATGGAGCAACTAAAATAGCACAGATGATGGTGACGCATTTTGGAATGAGTGACAAGGTAATGATTTCATAATTTAAGCCAAGGTTATTGTAGGTCAAAAGGATTCGACTGAGTCAGATCACATTTTAAGTGAAAATATTTAATATATTCAAAAAGAAAGGAAGCAAATAGCTATTTGGAGAAGCCATTTGAGTCCTTCCATGTGTTCAAAGTCATTAGGGATGTGTAAGCGCTCACATTCCAGACTTAAAGATCTGTGTTTCATCCTAAAGCACTCAGTTCATACTTCCAAAAATGAGCAGTGCATATGCTGTGTCTCAACTACATTTAGATCCACCCATCTCTAACGTCAGGATCCTGTCGTAATCAGAAACTTGTGTGAAGCCTTTGTGCATTACTATTCACTCACAGTCACCTTTCTGTGCTTGAGCAGCTGGGGGTCATGACCTATAATGACCTGACGAACCATAGCCCGGAGACCCAGGCCGCTGTAGAACAGGAAGTCAGGGTGCTGTTGCAGGTAGGTGTTTTTAGTTTTTGTTTGTATGCAATATTTGACTGATGATTATTGCAATTCATCATCTAATTTTCTTTTTCAGAACTCGTATGAAAGGGCAAAGACGCTACTTAAGACCTACAGCAAAGAACACAAGCTGCTGGCCAGTGCCCTGCTGACTTACGAGACTCTAAATGCAAAGGAAATTCAGATGATCCTGGAGGGAAAGTCACTGGATCCCAGATGATGAAGTCTTGGATTAACAGAGACATTTCAAAGCACAATCTTACTGTACCTGTAAATATAAATATTTGTAATAAGAAAGACATTTGAAAGACTTTCTAGCCTTCTCTCCTAATATTTTTCATTTTTCAGGCAAAACATCAGCTTTCAAACAGACACTAAGCTAACAGAAATTCAGAATTTTCCCTTTTAATTTAAGAGGGTGAATTGATGCCAAAAGTGCATATGCCTCAGCAGTGAACCAATGGTAATAACTACAAATCAGTTAAACTATAAAGTCTTGCTTTGTTTTTAGAACCTAAGTATACTACAGCAAAATTATGATCTTCATTATGATGTTGGTTTTGTTCATCCTATTCTCTTTTACCCTGTCATCAGATTGAAGCACTTGTTTACAAGTTATTTTATGAAATGGAGAAAAACAGGAAGCTCATTTGAAAGCAAGTGGCAAATCAGAATGTCCTGTTTTCAATAATCATAGTAGTACAGATTGTTCACTTTTACCATGCAACCTTAAACCACAAACCAATTACGAATATGACTTCAGAATGGCGGTATTATTTTAAGCTGAGCAATTGACTCTGAGTACTGTAGATTTTTGTGTAATGTTTCTGATGAATCTTTCGACCTTAGTAGGCCCTAATTTTATTCATTAAGTTATTTATTTCAGTATACTTTTTTCCAGGGGTAGCTAAAAGCCTCCTGTCCCTATCCTCTGCCACATTTGGGTTGTCTGCATGTGTATGTTTAAATGATTCAGGTAACTGCAGTGTTTATATGTGTGTTTGAAAAAATTATTTGTGTGCTTTCTTTTGAAATGAATACCATGATTATTTTTATTTCTCCAAATCAGAAATGAACATGGATAGACTAAATAAATAAAAAAATAAAGTTTATTTCCTTGTCGTTTCCTGAAAGCAAGAATGTTAAGCTGGATATGAGACTGAAATGAATTTGGTTTAATTCCATGGATCCTTTTCAGAGTTCCAGAATAAAATACTGGCAGTAAACCATTCAGTCTGAAAATCGCAGGTATCAGGTTAGGTGTGCTGAGATGATCTTTGGTTATCTTATTTCAAATTGGTGGTCTACACATATTCAGACCCTTTTTTTCTCATCATTCGCTATATGTTTCTTTATGGAAGCCATTTAAAGCCAATCATGAATTAGAGAATCGCCTCAATAGTTTTGAGACAATAGCTTTGTTGTGTCCACTGAGGGAAACCGCAATTAGTGTTTTGCATCTCTACCCAACTCTGTTATTACAGGGTTTTGTTTCAAAGCACCACAATTACTGGTTACAAGAGGAAGGATTGCACATTTAAAGACCCTTTGTTGAAAGAATTGTGATTTCCCATTGGTTTTCAGTTGTGAAAGGCTGTATAAAAATGCCTGGATGTTATTGGGACCTGATGAATACTGGTCACAACCATGAGCAGACCAGCAAAGCTGAGATAAGAGATGCTTGTGCTTAGTTTTTTTACTTTTTGCAAAGAGACATAAAGATCACTGAAATAAATAATCACTAAAATGGAGGAGGATATTGCTATAATTGGAATCGGATGCAACTTCCCAGGAGGTAAATGTGTGTTTTTATATATGTGTGTGTGTGTGTGTGTGTGTGTGTGTGTGTTGTAGTGTTTTTGTGTGTGTGTGTGTGTGTTTTTTTGTGTTTGTGTTTGTGTTTGTGTGTGTGTGTGTGTGTGTGTGTGTGTGTGTGTGTGTGTGTGTGTGTGTGTGTGTGATTATGCACTCGTACTTGTGACAATGCTGTGTGCATTTGCATGACAATCTGCCACCTTCATAGGTGAGGGTGTTGATAGTTTCTGGAAGGTTCTTTTGGAGGGAAGGAACTGTGTGGTACAGATTCCAGATGAAAGATTTGACACATCAGAGTGGTTTCATCCTGATGAGAGCAAACCAGGAAAAACACAGACGACTAAAGCTGCTCTCATTGAAGGGTATGAGTAACTCATTCATGATTATGCATTTGATGTTTCCGTTACTAAAAATGTGAAATGATAAAGTAACAGACATTGTCTTTATTTTGCAGTTTCAATGAGTTTGATCACAAGTTCTTTGGCATCAGCGAGGCTGAAGCTGATTACATGGACCCTCAGCAGAAACTGTTGCTGCAGTGTGCATACCGAGCTCTAGAAGATGGTGGGATACCCTTGGAAAAAGTGAGCGGAACCAGAACAGGGGTTTACATAGGTAATACATCTAATGTGAGAAGTTTACTTTTTTAACTTTTGGGTGTTTTTAGGATACAGATACAGTGTTGTGTTTGATTTCAGGTCTTATGAACAGGGATTATGAGACACTTTTGAACAACAGTCCCAGCACAATAACCCACTATAATGGAACCGGGACAGCTATGAGTATAGCTGCCAACAGAATTTCCTATATCTTCAACCTGACTGGACCTTCATTCGCCATTGACAGTGCATGTTCCTCATCCCTTGTCGCCCTTCACTCAGCGTGCCAGGCCATCAGACAAGGTAATGATACTATTTCAACTTGAAGTCTGTTCATTGCTTCATATTTAAGTTGTTAATTATCTTTATTTTACCTCATCACTAGGGGACTGTGAAATGGCTCTGTGTGGAGGGGTCAGCTGTATCCTTGAACCTCGAGTCTTTGTGGCCCTCAGCAAGGCAAAGATGATCTCACAAGAGGGCACAAGCAAGGCATTCTGCAGTACAGCAGATGGCTATGGCAGAGGGGAGGGATGTGGTATAGTCCTACTGAAGCCTTTAAAAAAGGTATATATTTTAAATTGTTCATAATATTAGTATTAAAATCAGTTATGGTTTATAATAAAGAAAATGTCTCTTTTCAGGCTCTTGAGGACTTTGATCATATTTGGGGCATTGTGAACAAGACTGCAGTAAACCAAGATGGCCACACCGTCACACCGATCACCAAACCCTCCATGACCCAGCAGGAGGCTCTACTGCGCATGATCTATTCCTCTGAGAATTATCTAGCGAACGTCCAATATGTAGAAGCTCATGGGACAGGAACACCAGCAGGAGATCCGGTTGAAGCAGGAAGTATCTCAAAAATCATCGCCAAAGCAAGACCTTCAAGCTCAGGGCCTCTATTTATTGGCTCTGTTAAGAGTAACATTGGACATACAGAATCTGCAGCAGGGGTGGCAGGACTCATAAAGATTCTATTAATGATGAAACACGAAACCATTGTGCCTTCTGTGTTCTACTCTGCAGAAAATTCCAGCATAGACGCTAAAGCTCTCAATCTTAAAATCCCCACCAAAGCTGAAAAATGGCTTTACTCTGGATCCAGGATAAGGATGGCTGGATTAAACAGCTTTGGGTTTGGTGGCACCAATGCCCATGCGATCATCAGTGAGTATGTTCAAGCAACAGTCTCCGACAGCCACACTCTTGAACCTCTGAAACTGCTTCCACTGTCTGCAGCCACGGATCATTCTCTTCAGTTGTGCATAGCTGACACATATAAGAGGATTTCAGTAAAAGAGACAGTTGATCTACAAGCTCTTGCTTATACCGCAGCCTGCAGAAGAAGCCACATGACACACAAATTTAGGAAAACCTTTGCTGCATCATCTGTGTCAGAATTAAAATCACTACTCAAAGCTAGCATGAACACGAAATGTGCTCCAACAAAGCAGGACCTAAAGTTAGTTTTTGTATTTTGTGGGAATGGCGTCACTTATAGGGGAATGTGTAAGCAACTACTAAGAGAAGAACCTGCATTTAGGGACAAGATCAAAGAGGTGGAAAACTACTTCCAAAAGTTCAGATGCACCAGTATTTTGCAAAAGATCGCAAACAGCTATGACAATGAAGATTTCTCTAAACCAAACGTTGTCCAGCCACTTCTCTTTGCAATCCAGGTTGCAATTGCTCACCTTTTTAAGAACTGGGGCATCAGGCCAGATATTGTTCTTGGACACTCTGTTGGAGAGGTTGCTGCAGCTCATTGTTCTGGCCTACTTTCTCTTGAGGATGCAGTAAAGGTTGTCTACCATCGCAGCATGCTGCAGACCAAAGTGATGGGTGGGAGGATGCTGGTCGTTGGTAATGTTGCTGTTCCAGATGTTCTGGAAATTCTTCCTGCATACACAGGAAAGATTTGTCTTGCTGCTGTGAACAGTCCTATGTCATGTGTGCTGTCAGGTGGTAAAGAAGCAGTTGACAGTGTGCACCAGAAGCTTCAGTCTTTGTTCAATGGCAAGAACCTGTTCCTTCATGTCTTGGATGTTCCCGCTGCCTACCATAGTCATATGATGGATCCTATACTGGGCCAAATCAAAGACAGCATTGGACATTTAACTCTGAATGAAAAAGAGTGTGAACTTTTTTCTACAGTAACAGGAGAGATGTGTCATCAAGGGGACTTTGTAACAGGTGAATACTGGGCAAGAAACATTCGAAAGCCTGTTGCATTTGAACAAGCAATTAAATCACACACAAAAGTTTTTGTGGAAATTGGCCCAAGACGGGCTTTGCAGAGGAACATCATGGAGATCCTGGGAAATGACACCACAGTGCTTCCTTCAGTCCATCCAGATAAAGACCATGAGACAATGTTCAAAACTGTATCAAAACTCTTTGAACTCGGGGTCAATGTGAAGTGGGATGAGTTCTACAAAGGGTTTGAAGCTGAGCTTGTTGCTTTCCCAAGGTATCAGTTTGAATGTCAAAAGAATAAGGTATACTTTGAGGATGTGAGACGGGGAAATGACACAGTCTTTCGCAGTTCACATCCACTGATAAGTCCAAGTAAACGTGATGGCAAAGTGATCAAGTGCAACCTATCAGCAGCTACAGCCTCCTACCTTTGGGAGCACAAGAACAATGGCATCTCCATTGCCCCAGGGGCATTGTATGTTGAATTGGCTTTTGCATCCATAATGGAAACTGCTATTCCAAAAAGACCTCTTAACTCATTTGAGCTCACAATCAAATTTCTAAGTTTGCTTGTTCTAACTAAGAACTGCCCTCCTCTCAAAATCACAATTGAGACATCCAAGGATACAACAAGATTTCAGGTTCAGTCCTCTATTACTGTGCATGCATCAGGCACCATCAGCCATGAAGGGGGACCAGCTATGATCGAACAGCAAAACATTCACCTCAACACTGTTTTCAAGAGATGTCGATCAGTTATTGAAACAATGGATGTGTACAACACTCTTAAAGACATAGGATTTGAGTATGGGCCCAACTTCAAACAACTTGGTGACATTCATTTCGGACAAGAGTTCAAGGAAGCAGTGACCAGTCTCAGGATTCCAGAGGGAGTACTCAACCATCTGTATGAGTATTGCTTGCACCCAGTGGTTCTAGACTACTTCTTGCAAATGTCCTCAGTTTTAGCATTAGTTTCTAGCACCATCAGGCCTGGATTTCCCTCTGCAATTGGTAATATGGTTATATCTGCACCTCCCTGTAAAGATATGTTCATCTATATGAGAATGACAAAAGAAATGCCAGACTACTTTGAGGTTTGTGGTTGTTTCACTGACAAAGATGGTCATGTGTTGATCGAGCTGAGGGATGTCAGAATTAATTTTCTGGGAGGATACGCACAGATCAGGGAATCATGTTTCTTTCATAACCAGAAGGTTGGCGTTCTTGCTGAGAGCAATTTCCCCAGTAGAATCAAGGCTTTGGTCTTTGAAGACACCTTGGGTATTGCTAAAGGTTTGAAGCCATATTTGCACACACAATCTGTATTTGTTTCTCCACCTGATTTAACAAAAAACTCAGACTTGCAGGTCCCAGGATTGCCGTTGAAGTCTCCTTGCAGTGCAGCAGACATGGAACTGGAGGAGATCCTGTTTATCTGGGGAGTTCAGAATATTAGTCACCTCCAGTCTGAAGCCATTCTACAGTCCTTGGTAGATAGCTGTGAACTTTACCGTCAGACTATTTTATCTTTAAGAAGCTGCAGTCGTGCATGTTCCATCCGTGTCATTACGTACAGGTCAGCAGAAGGGACAGTTGAAAGTATAAGTCCTGGATTTGTGTTATCTGGCATGACAAGGGCATGTGCAGCAGAGTTGTCAGGCATCTCTTTCCAGCTCATTGACCTTTCCACAGTGTCAAGAGAGGATATAGAAGCACTGGCTCATGTGCTTAACTCATATAAGACCCAAGAGTGCCCAGAAGTCTTCATTAGCAAGGGGAAAGTTTATTCTGCTGTGATAACTCATACTCCTGTCACCACAATTAGGGAAGTGAAGGCTGAATCAAAAACCCTACAGACCCGGGATTTCACTTTGCAGACAACCAATGCCTACATGATGACTGGCTTATCAGCTTTGCCTTCAGCAAGTTCAGTCCACAATATTGAGGGGAAAAGCATCAAAGTTCAGCTGAGTAAGGTATGTGTGCACTCATCAGATTATTTTCCAGTTAGTACTTCAGAACTAACTTTTGGTCAGACAATGTACTGGAACAAGCACACAACCCAGAACCACAGTCTCATGGCACTTGACTTCAGTGGGATAATTACGGCTGTAGGAAAGGATGTCAACAAACTTAAAGTGGGAGACCATGTTATCTGTTGCTACCCTGTAAAAGCAACTTCCAAAGTTGTCCTCCCTGAAGATGTGTGCTTCAAAATAAAAAGGCTTCCATTCCTAAAGGATGCTCCATGTGTTTCATACATTGTCCTGATCTGGGAGATATTGAAGTGTGCATTACCCAAGACCAAACAACAGCAAAGGTTAGGCATCTTCTCTACTGTGCATAACTCAGCTCTGGTCAACTTACTCACACTCATAGCAAGTAAATCAGGCTGGACTGTTTTTACAGAGACTGAGATAAATGGATTAGTCCAAAATGCAAAGCAGTGTCTTCTTTTTGTGGTTCTTCCCCCATACAACTGCTCACTTTTGACAGATATTGTCAGTGTTGCCAATGCAAATCACATCATTGCAGTATGTGGCATCCGTGAGCCATGGTACTCGACAATAGATGTAATTCAGAGAGATAGTGAGAGAACCTGTTTCCAGACTCTTGAGATGTCCAAAATCTTCCAGAAATCACGTCTTAGGGCGCATGGAGCTCGGCTACAGAAATGGCTAAAGAGAATGCACTTGCACAAAGCGTGCCCATCAATACAAAGCAGAACTTTTCAGATGGTGCTCCCTGAAGGAATGCCTTCTCAGTCTGTAGAGCATTCTGGATCTTATTTCAGTGCAAGAACTCTAGACTTGATAGCTCTGGCCAGTGATGACTCTACAAGCGAGATGTCTTCCATCCCTTTGCTTCCAAGAACAAAGCAGCTGTTCTCAAAGAGAGGTGTGTACATAGTTACAGGTGGTCTCTCTGGTTTGGGATTTGAAACGGTTAAATTCATTGCCCATAGGGGTGGAGGATGCATTGCCACTCTCTCAAGGAGTTCACCATCTGAAAAGGTACAAGAGGACATAAGCAGTCTTCAGAGGAGATACGGGGTAAGAATTGTCACTCTTCAGTGTGATGTCTCTGTGTCAGAGCAGGTAATGGAAGCCATTACTGTGATTGGAAAACATTTTTTCTCTTGTCCAGTCAGGGGGGTGTTCCACAGTGCTGCTCTTTTACATGATGGATTACTGGAAACTCTTGATAGATCTCTTTTCCAAAAAGTGCTGCAACCTAAAGTCTGTGGTGCTCTTAATCTTCACTTTGCCACTCTGCACAGCCAAACACTCGATTACTTTGTATGCTATTCCTCAATCTCCTCTTTCATTGGAAATGCTGCACAAGCGAACTATGCAGCAGCTAATTCCTTTCTGGATTCTTTTTGTCACTTCCGACGCAATATTGGACTTGCAGGACAGTCAATCAATTGGGGACCCCTTAAACTAGGCCTGCTAATGAACAAAGACCATTTTCAAAAGTTTCTGGAAACAAAAGGGCTAATGATCATGGATGTGTCAGAGATTCATGAAGCACTAGAGCACTGCCTGTTAGATAACTATCCCCAGCAGGTGGTCTGCAAATTCAATTTCAGGAATCTGAAAAACCATGTCCTCTCTCAGAATGTGTCTCTAAAGTTTCGCCTGTCTGCTTTAGTGGAGGAAGGACTGAAAAACAAGGTCGTTGAGGACTCCAGGATAAATGTTCAGTTATCAGAAGATTACTGTGTTAGAAGGATTCTGACTGAAATTTGCTGTGTAGACACTGATGATCTCAGTGATGAAACTACACTCACTGCGCTAGGAATTGACTCAATGTTAGCCATGACGTTGCAAAACCGCTTGTTTCAAGAGATAGGTGTGAATATTCCTCTTGTTGTTTTGCTTGATCCAAACAGTACACTGTCCTCATTGACTGAATTCACAAAACAGAGTACTGAGGAGGACTGTGAGATTTCTGTGAACCTGTAATGTATACAGTTGTCTTCCTTTTCTGCCACCTTGTAGTAAATTGTACATAGTGAAGATGACAGCTAGTCAAATTTTACTGGAATGTTTGTGAATGAAATGTAGCTTGAATTAGATTTTTTTTTTGAATGAAACTTTTTTGTGTTTGGCTGTTTTTTTTTTGGATAAATGTTTTATTGCTTAATTTTTGTTGAATATTGCATTATGTGTGACAAATTGTATTGCAAATTACATGTCAAACAATAAACATCCATTTTGATTATATTTGTGTATGATCTATACTTTTCTAGCCCTAACAATACTAAGGAGTCAGAGATCAAAGGTCAGGTATGTTTCATCTTTTTCTTTTTCTTTTTTCAAATGTGTAAATCCAAGGAGGCTTTTAAGCAAACATGTGCAGCAACAGGCTTACAACATGGTAAACTGAGTAAACTAAACAGAGTAGTTTTGAATAGAAAATTATATTCTGCCTAAAATGGTAATACCCCGCCATTCAAAAAAATGAAAAATACTAAACAATACTGTTTTAAAGAATGAAAATATTCACAGTTTTTTTCTCAAGAAAACACAACAGCATGTGCACTACAGAAGGAAAGGGAATGTATGTATTTCAAAATACATTAAAATCATTTTTTAGCTGTTTATATCTGCCAATAAAAATAGTTAAAATTTGTGTATTTAGTTGTCTTTAATAGGCTTTTACACATTCAACAATCCATAAGAAAACATTGCAAACGCCTCATAAAAACAAAGTATGGTTACATATGTGCATTCCGTTTGTTTTTTTATTTCACAAAAAGTAAGAGTTTCATGAATGACTTTGTTACAACATTTTTTTTTTTTTGCTTTAAAAAGATTTTTTTTTTTTTTTTTTTTGCAGATTAATACAGTCCATGGTGAGCTAATGCTATATAGCTCTTGGACCACTAAGTCCCAATAGTCCAAAAATCATTGGCCCAGATATAAGTTTTGTAAAAAAAACAAAAAACAAAAAAAAGTGCCATGTTGTCATCTAGTTGTGTTGATTTAGATTTACTTCTGTAATTTTAATTTAAACATAGAAAAAGTGGTACACATACAAACATATTTTTAAAGATAATGAAGTATAGGGATTTTACAAAATGAACAAATCAGAACCATTAAGAGTGAGCACATTTGAATCTTGAATGTGGTTACTATTTCCTAAAACACAATTTTGGACTTCCAGGCACTGTTTTGATTGACGTTTGACTCTTAACATGGCATTATCGGATGGTGTATACATGCGAACCTCATAGGTCTGACTGTCCACTCTGAACATTGGGAACACTCTGAACATGATGGTTTTTGCCGGTTGTCATCCATATGGCAAAGCAGGGCTGAGACTGACTTGTTGGTGGTTGTCTGGTTGAAAAGTATGATGGACGTAAATTTCTCGCTCTTTCAGCTCACCATCCTTTGCCTTTGCCTTTGTGTGGCTGTTCTTCATGGTCTGCTCTTCTGGACCCGACTTATTCTTAGCTGGTGTGCCACTACGCATGTCAAAGAAGGTCAGAAAAACTGGGATAAATGTTAAGTAATGCAAGAGACCAAAGATGATCACCAAGAACATAATTTTAAAGAAAGTTCTAAAGATATGGTTCCTCAATGCAGACAACACAACCACTCTAAGAATAGAAGACACAGCCCCCTGCAAAATAGGGTATCCTAAATTAATGAATGAATTTGGAAGCAGCCATAAATGATGAGAATCAAATAGATGCAATACAACACAATCACAATGACCTTCGTCCACAATTTTGTCAGAAATGGACCGTAGTAATTTTTAGAGAAGTGATTTCATTGGTTGTACCTCCTCTGTGCCAGTATGGGAGTCGTAAGCACCTCCAACGCAACATAATTCATACCACTTTTTTTATAAGTTATTTTGTTTATTTGTAAATTTTAATATAATAGTTATTATAGCACAAAATTACTTTCAGCCTATGGCCCTCAACTAAGATTCGTGTGGAGTTGTAGTTTGCGACTGATCAGACCGATAAAACCCCGCCCTTTATTATATATTTCTATTTTTCTTTCCAATTGTAAAATCATTTTTGAAGGCAAAAGTATTCTAGACATTTATACTTATTATATGTCAACATAAATATCATTAGTATCTGAAAAAAAGGGAACTGGCATATTTTAGGTTTTAAAATCGACTAGATGACGTGATTCTTGGTTTAACCAGGAGATGTCAGTAGATGCATGGTAAAGAAATAAGCAGGCGTCTAAATATTTTC
The DNA here is from genome assembly GCF_018340385.1 of Cyprinus carpio. Classification (NCBI taxonomy): domain Eukaryota; kingdom Metazoa; phylum Chordata; class Actinopteri; order Cypriniformes; family Cyprinidae; genus Cyprinus; species Cyprinus carpio. Next base: position 20,700,906 of record NC_056595.1, read on the forward strand.
TAGAGGTTTATATATATATATATATATATATATATATATATATATATATATATATATATATATATATATTATTTTGGTAATGCTTCTGTAACGAAGGCCTTCTTTGCATTTTTTTTCTAATTTAATACAAATGTCCATATATTGTATTATACTTGTGTAAGGCTTTCGTCAATTTAAGAAATTTAAGAAAAAAGTTAAATTGTACATTGATTTGTATCTTTGCTTTAACAGCAGCACTCATGATGGCATTAAATTTGTGTACAATTTGATGACAATGTTCTATAACTTGAGTGTTCACCTGTGACAAAAGAATCTTAATTACACATATTCCATGATTTATTCCAAGATTATACATAAGATTATACACTGTCTTCACAAAAACTGCCTTATCATGGCCCAGTTTGTTTCACTAATTCACAACTTCGCTAAAGCTGTAAAAAGGTTGTCATCTTCTGAATCATATATTTTTAGCTTCTACACAGTCTCTCTCTCTCTCTCTCTCTCTCTCGCTCTCTCTTCACAGCTCACCCACTCTCTGTCACTCAGTCTCTCAGAGGTGAGATTTGAACTGTTGCTTCTCAGAAACTGCACCACTGCTCTGAAACACAGTGCTGCGGTAAACCACATTGGATGAAAACAATAATATATGTCTAACATGTATTTGTAAGACAGCATTACTGCATAGTTATTCACATCTGAATGAATGCACTGAAAGGCTGCACTGACTAGTGACATCCTCCATATACATTTAACATTTATATAATTGTGTATTTATATATATACAGTATTTAACATTCACACATTTAACTGTGCAACTATAGCCTATATATAGTTGCACGGTTAATGTGTATATGACAAATGGAAAAGTATATTTCATGCATTGCATCTATGTCTGTGCATCGCATGTAGCTTTTAACCTCCTGGGACCCAGGCATAGACTTTTGTCCTCTGTGGAGGACATTATATTTTAGTGACTCTGACTCTGAGACCCTAGATGCCACAGTTTTAAGTCTGGATGTCCTGTACAGAGCACATTCATGGCTTTTTAGAGATGTCAAAAATTTGATCATAAACACACCTTCTCCATGGTCTTTAAATATGACTGATATTGACAATGATAAAATTTAGCACTCTTAGGGAAATATGATAATGTTTTGTAATTATCATTTAAATCTGGCTAATTTTCAAATGGTTTGTCCTAAATAAACATCTCAGAAAAAATTGTTATGTTTCAAAAACCGGAATATTACTTTTTGTTATGAAACAACATTTTTTTATTCTGTACATGTCTTCTGTAGAGGACACCAGGACAAACAGCATGTTAATCAGGCATTTTTGGGGAGACACATAGGGAAAGAAATTATAGATCAATATTACTATGAAATATACGATATGCTTATGAAAATGTTGCCAAGTTATTACTCCTATTATAACACTTCTTTTTTCATGATGGTTTGCACCAAGAACACATTAATATGTAAATTAGATGCAGTGTATAGATACATTGTATAGAATAGGAATACCAGTTTATGGACATTTTATACAAATATTCCATAAAGTACAGTAGAATATCAAATCATTCTGTTATATCTTTCATAACAGTTGATAATCATGTTTGACCATGTCCATATATATATATATATATATATATATACAAAATTCACAAAACTTATTTTTTTCTGGTTCTCAAGAGGACATGACAAATAAAAGGCTTCGAGTTAATAATGCATGATGCATAATTATCGCCTGCCACCACGGGGCAGTATTACAGGTGAAACTTTTTGCGTTTTCTTATCTTATTTAGGTCGAGATTTATTAGCTAATTACTTCTTTATTCACCAGCACCCATATGTGTTCTTGTGCACTATGAATGTTTATGACACCTTAAATATCAACACCGGTCAAAGCACACAGCGCTATCTCAAACAGGAAGTGTATTGTCAGCCATCATATGATAGTAAGCATTAAGCAAACATTTCCTTCCAGCATTTAAAACAGGACATCAATCATGTCTGATTAACAGTCACCTCAGCGGTGACACAAACTTTAAGGCCAAACTTTGAGTTTCAGTAACTAGCAAACAAACCTTGCACTATTATTGCTGCACTTGTTAGTTTTTGATTTACAAGTAAGCATCCAAAGCTGACATAAAAACCATTATGCTGTCAAGAGAAGCCTTTCACACACCTCCATTTCTGAGAATGCTTTACAAATATGACTCACTATACAGGTTTACTTAAATGTAGTTGATCTTGAATTATTGTTGTGTCACTCAAGCAGAGAACTGAGGGTGCCTCTGGGGATTCATAGTAGCCTAACTAACGTGCTATTTCAAATAACAATGCCCCGCCTGTCGCCTCACCTCAAACGCTAAATGTAGAATCACTCGAGTTTCCAGGTTAGTGGTGAAGCGGAGGAATAGAAAAAATAGTGTTAATTTATTTTGACCATCACACTCTGGACCAGCTAAGTAATGCAGTTCTATAATTAGTCACTGTGCAAGTCTAAATATGGGCACTTCTTTCTATTGCTTGTTCTGTCAACACGATGAGTGCCAGTTCAGAAGAAAGAAAACTGTTTATGGCAGCTGTAGAGTTACAGGACCTGAGTGAAAACATTTTCAAGTCCAAACAGACTATCTTTGGAAAAGAATAGCTACAAGATTGTTTACTGAATACTGCACAGTATTTACTGATTAGTACTATTTTCTTTTCAAATTAATATGTCCAGCGATAAACAATGCAGTAGGCTGCTACAATTATAGACATCGTTAATTATAACTGTATTAAATATTGCTAAAGATATTATATCTAGTTTATTTGTCACACTGGGATGGAATGGGTAAGGTGCACTGTAAAATATGATTTTGATTTTAACAGTTAAAGGAAAAGTGCTATAATAAAAACCTGTTAGTTGGTTAACTGTAACTAAGTTTACATACTATAAATGGTGAATAACTGTAATAACATTTAATGTAATTTTACAGTAAAATACGTTTTTTGGAAATGAAAAACAAAAAGTAATTGTGTAATTTACAGTGAGAAACCGTAAATTTACATTCCCAGAGTTCCCTGCATGACACTTCATATTTGATGTTTTCATAAATAACCAATTTTTCTTAGTTATTTTTGTTGTTGGTGGTGTGCACCTTATGTATATTAGTATTCCCCTGTTTGTGATGAGCTTTGATTCATCATGTGACTTTCTCATCATCACCTGTTTTTGGTATTTATTCAATAGGCTTGTATATTAACATTATACCAATTAATGAAATACGGTTTGTTATTGTGAATTTAAGTCATAAAGTCATAAGTCATAAAACCTAAAATGTTTCTACAATATTTTTTACGGTAAAGTTCTGGCAACCACAGCTGCCGGTATTTTACTGTAAATATTAGCATTTGTATGTTTTTTTGTTGTTGTTTTTTTTACAGTATGCATTGAATGTCTGCAAATTTTGGCAAATGTAATTGGTCATTGGTGTATTAAATGTACTAAAATGGTCATACTGTGCACAGTATACTTACCTTAGAAAAAGAGTAGTAGTATGGTAGTATGCTATTCCTCACAGAGCCTTCATTCAAAAATGCATTTTTCACTACAGCTATAGTAAGCAAAAAACAGTATGTGGGGAAGAAAGTATGTCCGAAGTCACAGTACTCATAAGTTTATTCTATGTTTATATATCAATACTATAAGATTAGGCAAAAAGTAACTAATTCCAGCAAGATTTCAGATGCAAAAATGGACGGTTATATATCGGTTGATATAAAGAAAAAGGCTAATTACCTACTGCTTACATAGGCAGCTGCCTACTACGGAACGTCATAAGAGACTGGTTTAGAAAACTCTATAGCAGGGATAGGCAACTCCGGTCCTGGAGGGCCACTGTCCTGCAGAGTTTAGCTCTAACCCTAATTAAACGCACCTGAACAAGGCAATCAGTGTTTTTGGGATTACTAGATAGATACAGGCAGGTGAGGTTTTATGAGGGCTGAAGCTAAACTCTGCAGGATAGTGGCCCTCCAGGACCGGAGTTGCCTATCCATAGCCAGTAGCTCTTTATGCAAGGAAAGGGAAAGAAAGGAGGAAAGGATGTAACGTATGGCCAAGTATGGTGACCCACACTCGGAATTTGTGCTCTGCATTTAACCCATCCATGTGCACACACACAGCAGTGATTAGTGGACACACCACCAATGGGTGTGAGAGAGCAAGCATCCATGCATGCAGACATGAGCGTCAATACAGTTTGAGATTAGTTGTGAACCTAGCAACATGATACCCTATTAAGCACAAAAAAAGACGGCACATACAAAAATGGGGTAAATTATTAATTACTCAAAACATTTTTAATGATGCATTTTAGTACTGATATAAATGTAAGTATATTTTATAATCAACATTCTTCTCTCTCATTTGTAACATTGTAGAAATGCATTTGGGGACTGGCTTCTCTGTGAAGGGATGCATGCAAGGTTGCCTTAGAATTGATTTCATCTTTATATTCTCAGGGTCTTTGGTGTCAACTAAAACATAATGAACCTGCCTCAGACTTTAGTGTGTTTCTGCATGATGCTGCCTGTGAAAGTTTCTCAGACATCTTTTTAATGTTATTTAATTATTTATTTATTTTTGGAATATTTGTGTGTGTATAAAAGACACTGGGGGTTAGTACACTGTGCCAACAGGATTGTATTTTGAATTTTTCCTGTTTTGTTCTCATGAGAATTTCATGGAAAATTATCACCCCCATGGTCCATGGGAACACACAGCGTGGGTATTTTAATTTTCAATTAAGTTAAAAGGGTCTGAATTACATAATCATTTATTCTTCAGTGATTTCCGGGAACCTGATTCACACCTCTGTCAACACTCTAGAAAACTGGACTATGTTGTTTTTGATGAGAATGATTTATTGGCTTTGCCAGCAGTCTAACAAGGACTTCTTTTTGCTGTTTCATTGCTCTGGAGGCTTAATTGATATAGTCGTACCTTTGGAAAATAGAAAATAGAAATATTATTACAAATTATAAACAACTGTTTTCTATTTAAATACATTTTAAAATATAATTTATTCCTGTGATGGCAAAGCTGAATTTTCAGCAGCTATATTCCAGTCTTCAGGGTCACATGATCCTTCAGAAAGCATTCTAATATGCTAAGACTTGGTGCTTATTATTATTATTATTTTTTATTTTTTTTTATCATTATCAATGTTAAACAGTTTTGTAGAAACTGTGATACTGGCAAATTCAAAAGAACAGAGTTTGTTCAAAAATAATTATTTGCAACATTATTCATGTCTTTACTGTCACTTGTGATAAATTTAATGCATCCTTGCTGAATGAAACTATTAATTTAATTATGAATTAAAATTAAAAAAAAAAAAAAACTTCCGAATAGTAGTGTATTTTGAAATTTTTTGATCTTTTGGTGTCTTGGTAAAGTACAGTTTGATACAATGATTCTGAAACTTGTAATATCACTGGACTCCTTTTCTCAGTAGGTGACTTCCACTTAATCTCATTGATATCATTGAGATACTAAAATTATTCTTTCCTATAAGTTTCCATGTGTATAAGCTCATCAAACACAAGAAGTTTTAACTACAGTTTCTTCAAACAGCTTTCTTTGTTGTCTCGTGTCATAGAAATGTCCCATATGCAACTACCAACCCTATCTCGCTTCTCCTGAAATTAAATTACCAGCTCTAATTCCTGTTGATCTCAACTCTTTAGGTAAAACAGGTCACCTTCATAACTTAATGACTGTGTTTGTGCTATAAGGCATTTTGTTCTACCTCTGTGGCTTTGGCTTTCTGCATCACTGAGCGTTTTAAGTCTCGCTCTGGGAAGCATTCTGAATGTAATGTAGGGTATAGTAATACTAATGTGCTGGACTTACAGTGATTTCACAGGTCAGCAGGTCTGAGCTAAGAGTCACACCCACAGACGGGTATTTCTGTTTGGCTTTGCTGAACTGAACTGAGACAATTAGGTGGGTTATATGGATAATACATCTGTATTATGGGTCAGTCTTCTATGACCTTTTCAACTTTTTTGATGTCATCTCATGCCTTGCACCCCTAAGTAACACGTTGGGTATCATAGCTGCTGTGCTCAAACAGATCGAGTGTACAGTGTGATGGTGACTAAGATATGTCTCACTAGATCTTATCATAGCTCAAGCATTTGGTCAGCACCTTCATAACTCAAGTTTGATATCTAAGTTCCTTTGCTTCATGAATCTCTTAAGATGCTACCCCATTTTAAGTTGCTCATGTTGCTGCATGCATAAATGGTTTAATATCTTGTTTAACCTGTTGAGGAAAATATTTAGATATGTTTTAGTGGGAGGTTGTATGAAGAAATATGTGTCCACTGGCCACTGAAGTTGTTGTGCTCATATAATCGTTATCTGGAAAATACACATAAAAATAGCAAAAGAACTGTTCATATGCATTCTAGACACTATATTTTATGTCCATTCAATGACTAGTTTAACCCAAAATGAAAGAGAATATACTCACCTCCAGAGTTTGTTTCTTCATCATCTGAACAGATTTGGTGAAATTTAGCATTACAACGGATCTGGTGAATGGGTGCTGTCTGTGTATTTGTAAGAAACAAATCCATCATTACGTTTTTAACTTCAATTTTTTTTTTTCAAGCTAAAATATGAGTCATTTTTCTTCTTTCTCCGGTGAAAATGTTGTCTGGTCTGAATCAGGAGAGAAATATGCACAAATCAAGCAACGTTTACAAGCAAAAACGGTCCAAAACAGTTCTAAACAAATATGTTGGTGGATTTTGATGTGAGAGATCAAAAAGGGATGGGGTTTTTTCACTAGAGGAAGCATTATTATGGATTATGGACTGCTGTCTGGAGTTGTGTGTAGACTCTAGACTAATAGAAAGGAAATGCACAGCTCTTCCTGTCTCTGAACAAATAAACCAACCCCTAGTGAACAGTTTTCCTGGAGCCCTCAGCTGAGAAGATCAGATACCATCGTGTGTCCTCACAAGGAAAAATTACAAGTCAGTCCTTCATGTATTGTGTCATTGGCTTTTTCTAGAGTTATTTTTGGAGTGCTTATGTTTTTGTACAAAATAGCTTATTAGTTGCTTTTAAATCAAAGCCTGTGAGTAAAGCACAGAACATCAGAGACTGGCAGAGCATTGTGGCACTTTTATTTTATTTTCATTCAATTGTTGAAGCCGTATCAGGAGGATGTTATCCAGAATATTCCAAATTTCGCTGAACCTCAAGCAATAAATGACATTGGTTATTCATAAAAATAGTGGTTTGGTAAAGGAATCCCTCACTATTTCTTGTATCTCTGATATTTTGCCGTTAGGGAGGAAACACTGACCCTACAATATTGATCTCTATGGGGGTTATTCTGTGTGCAATTCAGGTCACATTTGTTCTGCTAGAAATGATCACCATACAGTTATAGCCTCAGCCTGTATTTGTCTTTTTTTTTTCAAATCAAATACTGTAAGTAGTGAATTACATGGCTCAAGCGGTAGTCAGACAACAGACCAGATCTATTGTCCATGTTAGAACACAATTTCTTAATCTGGTGCTCATAATTGTATTCAGAAGTTCATGATGCAAATCTCAGTTTGGTTTAGTACTTGCATGGGACTCAAAGCAGACTATATTTAGTATGTTAAAATCAGTATGTTGATCCTGCTCTTCAAAATCCCTTCAGGGTCTAGGACTATAAATGGATCTACACTATTTCTGTGTGGAAAATGTAGTTTGGTACATGTCCAATATACAGTACCTTGGTAATATGAAATAGTGGTAATAAACTATGGCCTATGTACTATGGTATTTATCATGTACTATGGTATTCATATAGTACTTCAAAGTACTTCAAGGACTACCATAGTCCAGAAGCCAGATAATCGCAATGTGTATGTGTCAGATTACCATGGTAATGCCTTCTTTTTATTTATTTATTTATTTATTAATTTTTTTGCCTCTACTTTTTTTAAGGGAGGAGCCATTGCTATTTGTAATGGAAATACCACAATGTTCTTCGAAGTACCTTGGAGAACATGTAAAATATAGTATTCATTCAGTAGCATGATATATGTCTATAATAATTTGGCTCTGTACTCTTTTGTGTTTTCAAGCTTGCCTCACTGTGCACATTAGGTTACAATACCCAGTGCTCCACTATTTTGTTCCTGCCAAACATCTAGCTTTTATCATCCCATAAAAAGCACATTAGCATGTTGTCATGGATACTTTCAGTCAGAACAACACTTCATCAGCCATGAACAGTGCTACTGCATAACTTCCGTGTAATTTTATTTCCTTTTTTCTAAGTGACGTGACATACAGCCAAGTATGGTGACCCATACTCAGAATTTGTGCTCTGCATTTAACCCATCCAAAGTGCACACACACAGCAGTGAACACACACCGTGAACACACACCTGGAGCAGTGGCCATTTTATGCTGCGGTGCACGGGGAGCAGTTGGGGGTTGCTCAAGGGCACCTCAGTCGTGGTATTGCCAGCCCGAGACTCGAACTCACAACCTTAGGATTAGGAGTCAAACTCTCTAACCATTAGGCCACGACTTCCCCATTCAGAGATGGAAATGACTGTGAACTGATATTAAAATGTTCCTTCAATATTCTGCTGTGTTCTGATACAACTGATATTTTTATTCTCTTTTCTCCTGTGTCTAAAAGGAATCAGACCAAGCAAAACAGTTCTTCCTATAAATGTTTATCAGTCCCATTCTGTCAGAAAACAGCACGTGAGACAAAAAAGTGAAAGGTAGAGTTATTGAGAGGGACAAACAACTGCTGTTTCTAAGCCCACATGCACCATAGTAGATCTTTTAGTAATGAATCATAATGTGTATGGCACATGCTGTGGATTATGAGTGGCTGTATATATACAGTACAAATGGCTCCCCAGATCTCTCTTTATTACCCATGAAGGAAACAGAGATCAGCATCCCTTCTGATCTCCCCAGTCTAACTGAGAGAGGAGCAAACGCCTTTTGCCAGATCTTACCTCCTGCAGTTTAGGCTTGTACATTTTTGTTTTTAGAATTTCAGAAAATTTTAGCATGAACCCTATTTTACAGAAACTCACAAAACTTCCCTTACAAATAAACAAACAAATATATAAATAAATAAAATGGCACTTAGATATATTACATATGTAGAATTTCTTCAATAAATATGAATGAATTAATTTATTTATTAAAATATATTTAAAACATTTACAAATAAATTATTTTAATATATTATGGTATTGTTCTTTTTAAATAACATGGAAAAAAACATGAAGATAATTAGTGTAATTCATTTTCCTTACAAAAAATATAAATATCTAGTTTAAATGTATAGTGTATTAAGAATAAAAAAAAAATAATATAATGCTTGTCTCATGTGACTGTAATTTTGCTGTAGCTACTGTGCTTATTAACCGGGTAATGCAATCTTGTTATCTGTGTTGAGATGTTCAGTTAATGCTGCAGATACAGCTGTGAAGGGTTGGAACAGGCTCCATATGCCGTAATGATATGGTTTTAGGTAAGATGCTTATTGCTTCATGTTCTATAAAAAGATAATGATATCTACTAAGAGATCTATGTGGATGAAATTGCACAGATGAACTATTTGGGATGGTGAAGTCCTATCATCAGCATTTTTCGCAATGAGTCTTATTGTTTTATAATAAGGGTCCAAATGACTTGCTCTTGTGGATTTCTGGCTATTTCCATTTTCATTTACCTGGAAAACTGCTGAGCTCAATGTGCAAAGTGAATTAGTGCCATTAAACCAATAGCCAAATTAATAATAATGCAAGGCTTTGTTACTCAATAAGCTTCTCTGAATGCAAAAAGGAAATGGAAACTGATGTGGTTAGTGAAGTCTTTCATCACCAGTCTGTCATTCTTCGTTATTCTTCGCTATACATTTACTTGCTATACACACACATACACACACACACACACACACACACACACACACACACACACACACACACACACACACATACCTATATTGGGTTTTGCAGTTACGTGGAAAATTTGCGTATCATTCTTGCCTTCAGCTAAACTTTATGTAATCGTTTATATTTGGTGTAAATATTTTTGTTGTACAGTGGAAGTGACAGGTCAAAGAAAAGATAGGAAACTTTAGAAATCCCATCAGGGCTGCTTGCTTATATGTCTGTAAATACAGACAGTGTCTTCAGAAACATCACACCACGTGTGTTTAGAGGATGTGTATTCATCGCTTCTATATCACAGACCACATGTTTACTGTCTTACGGTTGTTTGTGAACAGGCTCCAGGTAGCCTGGTACGTGCAGGTTGCTTGCAGAAACATTTTTTGAGAACTTTAGACCTGCCTGTTCACCAAGGAGGAAGTCTGATGACAATCAGCGTGTCTAATAGAACATGTTTTGAATTCAGATAAGTATTTGTGTTCGCATTGGCAACATCTAGGTTTCCATAGTGCTGGTGACCTTTTTCTATTGTCTACTTATATCACTTGATCAGACTTATATGAAAGGACAGAATGTTTTCTTGGATTTGTCAGATTAGTTTGATTCTTACTACTAATCTTGACTTTAAAATGAAAGCCAAACTTGGGTATAGTTCGCTTTCACCATACCAATAATGTAACCGTGTGGTTTGGGTGTTTTGTGTTCATCTGATAAGGACGTGAATCAAGCAGTTCTCATGAAACCACCCTGAGAACTTTTTAAAGTGAGTGAAGAGAGTCAAAGGTCTTCTACACATATATATTCTGGGAAAGTCACTTCAGTCCAGCTGGTATATAGTAACAGCTGCAGTAACCATTATGAAGGGCAAGTGTGAGGATGTAAATTTGAATGCATGAGCAGTCAACAAATTCATTAAGATTATTTTTCTGTGGTAAATTTTAGAGTAGTTTGAGCCACAGCTAATGTAGTAAAATGTTAGAAAGATTTACACCTAAAAGAGTAGAGAATGCTGTCATATTGGCAAAGCCAAGGAATGCATGAATTGGTAAGATATATACCTTGAATGAAATGTACGTCACTTTAGATAAAGCATTTGCCAAATGCATATCTTTAAATAGGGATCCACAGCAATTCCAGCAGGACTGATATTTGATCTGTGTTTGTAAGTATGTCTGGATCAAGTTTGGACTGTATTTGATATGTTTTGAGTTTTTTTTGCTGCTTGCACTACAAAAAACTAAATGGATTTGAGTTGGATTTGCCAAAAAAATTCTGATGTTTGGTGGTCGAGATTTTGAAGTAAAATAAAGTGCGTCCATCCATTATAAAAAGTGCTCCACATGGCTCCAGGGGGTTAATATAGGCCTTCTGAAGCAATACAATGCGATTGTGTACGAAAATATATCTATACTTAAAACTTTATAAACCATAATCTCTAGCTTCCACTAACTGTCAAACATGCTTTCACAAGAGAGTGGCATTCCAGCGCATGGCGTAGTGTAGCATAAGCGCTGATAAGAAGTGACGAACACAGAAACATGGAGGAGGGAGAAAAACAAAACACTGGTCATGAAGTACAAATTGAGGATTTGTAAAGAAAAATGTTGGAGGATTTCAATATAAGCCAAGATGAGACTGGTTATCCTTTTCTTTAAATTAATCTTAGTTCTCGCAAGGTTAGCTTATTCTCACCAGAGCTTACTCTATGCCCTGTGTCATCCGCTGGAACGCAACTCTATAGTAAAAGAGCATATGACAGTTAGCGCATCACTGAGATCACTGTCTCATCTCATGGCAATAGGCTTTAGACAGATTAGCTTTCATCTTCAGCCACATTGAGCTCTTACAGGTCACTTTCCTGTCACTAAATGTTTCCATGAGGGACGACAGTAAAAGTCAACTGACAGGTAGTACTAAACTGTGCTAAACTGAATGATTTGGTAATGTCAAGAAAGAGGAATTAGAAATGAGAAGGGTTATTGTGGTAACTGTTGCACTGTGCTGCTGAGCAGATTCATATTGAGACCTTATTGAAACCAGCAAGAGCAGCTGTTCTAAGCTGCATGCACTTGTACACAGATGCAGAAAGAATGTATTAAAATACAGTTGACAGTGTTTCCTAATTTTTCAACTTCACCGCAGTATTGCTACTGAATCAAAATACAGTGCAAAACATATGTGTGACCAGTGTAGTCCAATTCCCAAAAGAATGACTGGTAACACTTTGGTATAGGTGTAACGGAGGCCAGCGAGTAGGTGCTGTGCAAGTAAACCTCACTCCCCTGATCTCAAGAGATGCACTAGCGACTGATGTTAGAGGCTGCAGTCATTTAGCCACCTTGTTAGTGCATTCGCCTCCCATGCCGGAGACCCAGGTTTGAGACCCACTCGGAACGAGAACTAGGTGTTGCTGTGATGACCTTGGAGTGAGGGGTTACATTGGTGCCGTGACCCGGATGGGAGTGAGGTTTAGGGGGAAGAGTGTAACAGAGGCCAGCGAGTAGGTGCTGTGCAGGTAAACCTCACTCTCCTGATCTCAAGAGATGAACTAGCGACTGATGCAAGAGGCTGCAGTCTTTAGCCTCCTTGTGCATCCTCCTCCCATGCTGGAGACCCGGGGTTCGAGACCCACTCGGAAAGAGAATGAGGTGTGGCTGTAAGGACCCGGGAGAGAGGGGTTACATAGGGACCACCATTCTCACTATCAACAAGTTGCTAATAATATCATTACTAGCATATTGGCTGTTTATTAGTACTTATAAAGCAAATACTATGCATGACCATATTCTAAATCCTTAATCCTATCCTATATCTAAACTTAACAACTACCTTACTAACTATTTTTAAGCAGTAATTAAGAGTTTATTGAGGCAAAGTTAGTTAATAGTGAGAACTGGACCTTAAAATAAAGTGCTACTGAATGACTCTTATGAGCAAGTTCTCTTTAGAGAATAAAAAAAAAAAACAGGACAACCGTTGTAGTTTGATTCAAAACCGAATTATTCTAATGATTCACTTAATTTTAGTAATTCAAATGTATACAGTGCGACCATTGTAGTTTGATTCCCATTTTAATGATTCTAATGATTATTTTAGCGAATCAAAAACACAAAGTGCAACCATTGTGGTTTGATTCCCAAATGAATGATTGTAATGATTCATTTCTTTTTAGTGAATCAAAAGCAAAGTGCGACCAGTTTAAATAATAATAATAATAATAATTTACAGCTTGTGTACTCTGTGTACACACTTTATTTAACTTGCCCACATAACTAGCCCTCATGACTGATTCATTAGCTTTGTCAGTGTTTTCTCTGAATCTTATCTTGAATAGAATCTTAGTTTCCTCGATTCCTGTAGTAACACTTATTTCTTTTTAGTTAATTATAAACACACATGCATGACAAATGTAGCCTGATTCCTGAGAAAATGACTTTGAGCTGTTTCTTTTTAGTGACATTTTAGTGAACATAAATAAAATTAGATAGTGTTTTTTCCCCAAAATATACCAAAAGAATCATTAATAGAACCATCAAGGAGCTGGAATCATTGAGAAGAATCACCTCTTTTTAATCATTCAATCATCAAATGTACACAAAAATGTAGGCAAACAGGCATTTCCTGTTCTCTGTTTGTGTTTGCAATAATAGTGCAATGTTAAATGCCCTACCAAATAGCACTGATCCGTGTGAATGTTTCACAATAAAAAGCCCAATTTACACAGAAAGAAAGCATGTTTGTGTAGAAATTAATGAAAATTGTTATTATTATTTATTTTTTTGTCATAGTACACAAATATTTCAATGTAGTTGAACTAAATAATAGGCTCTTATTCAGTAAGAAGCATGTTATTGCACAGAAATACTGTTCTATACTGTGTGTTTTTTTTTTGCGATGTATCACCTCTTTGTTGGCACATACACAAAAATATTAAACTCTTTTGTAGTACTTCCTTTCACACAGTTCCACATCAGATGACTCTCAAACTGCCAGACTTTTCTGGGAAAATAACAACAGTGAGCTGTTGTTTTCTCAGTTTGTTATGTTTTAGCTCTTTAAGGATTCATTGTGTTTGTGTCTGTCCCGGACGACCCATTTATGGTAATTCATTTTAAATGCATTTTCCAGATTCCACATATCAGCCAAGGTTCTGCAGGTGCGTGTGTTAGGGTCACTTTCATTTCTGTTTAAATACAGCAGAATTAGCCGATCAGTGTTATTGAACAACATAAATGTACAGCTAGTGTACTCTGTATACAGACTTTATTTTATTTAACTCACCCACATGAAAGCCCTTATAACTGGAATGTTGCATTGTCACTTTTACCGAGTATTGAATTGTATCTTAGTTTCCAGGAACTTTAGCAACTCTGAGGTCAGGTTACCTTATGACTCAGGCTGACAAATGAAAAATCCCATGGTATACTTATATTCAGTGAATAATTTAATAATTTTATTGAAATGGTTATGAACAAAAAAATAACTGAATCAAGTTACCTAAAAAAAAAACCTTGCCTTTCTCCACAGCTCTAAAATTATATTTACACTTCCGCATATTATAACTTGGCGCCTTGTGATTGCATATGAAACCTCCAAGAACCAAAGCCATTTGGCAGCACTATTGTCTCATCTTCACGTGTCAAGTCTGAATATGCAAATATGCAAAAGAGAATTAAGCTATGGCAGAATGTTCAGTGAATAATGGATTTTCAACTAAATGAATTTCATTTCTGTCTTTTCATCACACAAAGCTATAATATTTCAATTTCAATTTATTTATAAAGCACAACTAAACACAACTACTGTTGACCAATGTGCTGTAAAAAGTAAGTAACCATTACCAGAATTAAAACAAAGACACGGTCACAAATAAAACTGCAGGACACAAGGCAAAGTAAATGCAAATCATGAATAATAAGCCAGATCAAATAAAAATGATTTTAACCTAGATTTAAAAATGGAGAGAATAGGGGTGGTTCTGATTTCTGTAGGAAGACTATTCCAAAGTCTCAGAGTGGCTATGGCGAATGCTCGATCACCCTTAGACTTGAGTCTGGTTCTAGGAACCACTAAGAGCCTTAAATTGGCAGACCTAAGCGTTCTTGCAGGTTGGTGGTCTATCAACAGATCAGAGCGATATGAGGCTGCTAAACCATTTAAAGACTTAAAAACCAATAAGAGCACTTTATAATTAATCCTGTAGTGCACGGGTAAACAATTTAAAGACTAAAGGACAGGTATGAAGGACCTATGCTCCCGCCTTTAAGCTCCCATCTTGTGGTGATAAAAGCATGGATTATTCTTTTAAAATTAGTAAAAGAGAGAAAGGACTTAATTTTTACCAGTGTTCGCAACTGATAGAAGCTTGACTTCGCAACTTGATTGACTTGTCTATCAAGCTTTAAGGCACTGTCCAACATCACACCCGGATTTTTCACGTACGGCTTCACATAAGGTGCCAGAACACCAAGATTTAGATTTGATATACAATGTGTATCAGATGGGGTAAACACCACAATCTCTGTTTTACTTTCATTGAGACATCCACAAAATTTAGGGACCTCCATGCTTTAACATCCAAGAGGCAGGCGGCCACCGTCTAATCCATTCTTATGTTTCAGA
Organism: Cyprinus carpio; assembly: GCF_018340385.1. NCBI lineage: Eukaryota > Metazoa > Chordata > Actinopteri > Cypriniformes > Cyprinidae > Cyprinus > Cyprinus carpio. Next base: position 20,716,520 of record NC_056595.1, read on the forward strand.
GGAAGATAGATTTGTGTGTCATCTGCATAACAATAATAACTTATACCATACTTCTCAAAGATAATATGGCTTCAGAATATAACATGTAATATAGTATATTTTTAAATAATTTTATATTTTTATTGCACTCATTTTTCTTTTTTTGAAGCTTCACTATATACTATTTTGTATTAAAAAGATACAATTCTCCTTTAGTGTTTTACAGAAGAAAGAAAGTGATGACCATTTGGAAACATGTAAGGTTAAGTCAATGAGAAAACTGTTCCTTTAATATTGTAATGTGGGGTTTGGGTTTTGTTTCATGTTTATGTTTTCATATCTTTTATTTTTTAATTTAGTCATGCTCCTTGTTCTGCCATTGGTTCTTTGGTAAATGTGTCATGTTCTGATTGGTGTCTTGGTCATCTGTCTTGTTTCTTTATTGGTTGGTTCTTGTCATGTGATTCTGATTGTTTGCTATAAGAAGCCATCATGTTGCCTTTGTGTTTGGTTGTGTATTGAATGTATTTATCCTGTTGTCAAGTCAAGTCAAGTCAAGTCAAGTCAAGTCAAGTCAAGTCAAGTCAAGTCAAGTCAAGTCATTGTTTAGATTATGTTTGGATCACATTGTTTTAATAAATCTTCACTTGGATTCATCACTACACTCGCCTACAGTGGACTATCATTACAGAATACACAACCAAGAAAATGAATCCAGCAGATCGCCTAGTTCGCTTCCGTCAAGGTAATTGCTCAGTGGAGGAATATGTGGCAGATTTTTGTGAACTATGCTACCATGTGGCTTTTAACCATACCTTTCTTAAAAACATTTTCCGTTTTGGTTTGGAAATAAACATCTCAGTTAATGCCAGACAATACCCCACACTGGTCACTTGAACAATATATAGACTTTGCTCTGCAAATGAGTGGCTCTGCCTTTACTGTGGGTGTCGTGGAGGAGAAACACGGCACGTCCCCAAAGTCCTCAGTCATCATGCCTGCTACTCCAGGGCCTGCTAACTTCATGTCTGCCAAGCCAGCTCCTGCTCACGTCATGCCTGTCAAACAATAACCTGCTCGCATCATGCCAGTTAAGTCAAAGTCTACTTATGTCATGTCCACCAAGTTAAAGCCTGATCACGTCATGTCTGCCAAGCCAGAGTCTGTTCATGTCATACCGGCCACTCAAGAGATTTTTCAAAACATGGCCACCATTCAAGAGCTTCATCGCAAGATGGCCACCACACAAGCGTTTCTTCGCAAAATGACTGCCCTTCAAGAGTCTCCTCACGTCGTAGACGATTGAGCAGATTTTCGTGAGTATTTTGACGTCATTTCAGAGCCTCATCCCATCATGGCCGCCATTTCAGAGTCTGCTCGCATCAAGCCTGCTACCTCGGCCAATATGTCAGTTTATCTTATCCTATATCCTGTTCTGACTTAACCCCTTTGCGGTCAAGGATCATCAGCGGCCCCAGATTATTGTTTTTTCACTTTCACAGCACATTAAATATCACACTCTGGACAAACCCTTACAAAAAATAACTGCAATACAATGAAGTACAGCTGTAGATTTGCAGTATAATGAAGTATATAACTGCAGTTCATTAAAGTTAAACGGCAATAAAACTGCAGTCCAATGAAGTGCAACTCTAGATTTGCATTATAATGAAGTACAGAATCAATATAACTGCAGTACGATGAAGTACAACTGTAGATTTGCAGTATAATGAAGTACAGATACAATATATCTGCTGTTCAGTGATATGCTAAAATACATGTGAAGATTTCAGATGCAAAAACTAAGTCTGTCTAATTAAGTTTATTTATTTATTTATTTATTATGAGCATTTTTTTTTTAAAATAAAGCTCCTATGATTAGGTTCAGTAATTTCGCTTTTAACGGCAAAGAGGTTATTTTCATTGCCATTAAAGTCTTCATGTATAGGCCCTGTACTGCAGTTTGCTGTATTGTGCAACATGTAGCAAGTGCTGTGGTTACTGTATTGGCAAGTTTTATATATATATATATATATATATATATATATATATATATATATATATATATATATAAAATATTATTATTATTATTATTATTATTGTTGTTGTTGTTGTTGTTGTTATTGTAATGTAGACTTCGTATAAAATATTTTTGTACAAAAAAAAAATGCCTATGGAATATTTCACCCGCATAGATTAATAATAGCACGCACGTGAGATCTTCCTTCGCGCCGGTCGGTGTCGTGACAACGAGTCTCGCGAGCAGCTGATTACTGATAACGGCAAATCAGCGTCTTTTCTGTAGTGTCTACTGCAGGCTGGATATAAAAGTATAAAATGGCCTACGTTTTGGTGTGACAACATCATTAATATGTGGACTATCACAATTAAAGCACAAAGACATAACAACATTACACCCCAAGACCGTTCACAAGTGTGAGAAAAGAGAAGAAACCGTTTCCGGAAGAGAAGTTCATCAGGCGAGACTTTGTCGAGTCATCCAGTTTAGCTGTGAGTATAGCGTCTAATGTCCTCATATATCTTTAGTTATCATTTTAAAGAGATGTAAAAAAATTTAACAGATATCTTATTCAGCCCGCTGAGATGAGAGCAAAATGAGAGGAAACGCCGCTTCTGTAGTGCACGCGGGTCAGTGCGCGAGAGCACAGACCTTAAGTCTGATAGAAAGACCAAACAACTGGTTAAATGCTGTTTTTACTATACTTTTACTATAATAAAACAAATTATAATTATATTATAAAATCTTAAAATTTAATCTAATAAATCTTTAACGTCTCAATCCAACTGTGACATGACCAAGATGCATTTAATTATGCTATGCATCAGTACATTAATGGAATAAACAAAATTGCACTAAATATAGTGTTTGTTTATTTGTTTGTTTCTAGGAGAGCGTTAACCCATTGAAAAGTGTTCAGCGTACAGTGTACCCCTCTTTGCATCAGAGGAAGCGTTAGGAGAGAGGAGAAGAGAGACCGTGAAAAGGCCCTTGACAGATGTTGGTGAGACTTTATTTCTGGAAATGCATTAAAGGTCACTCACATTCTAGTTAGCCACAAATGTAAACCTGATTTAGATAGTATTTAAATGAGATTAATAACTCCAGCTACTTGCAGGCCTACAGTCCTGTATATTTCACACTAAATTGTGATGCAGCCTGAATCATAATCACACCATGTTCATTTGTTAGCCAGAGGGGAACTGATCCCTAAACTAAACATACTTTCTCCCATTCCCCCCCCATTCTGTCCCCTGATGGTGTTTGTGTTCCTTGCCACTGATGACTTTTGTCTTGCTTATTTGTGAATACATAATATTCAGCAATATTATTGATCTGACTCCAGTGACAATATTGGATGAGGACTGAACTGAGCTAGATGATGACACCACTGTTTCTCTAGATGAGTCAACACAGATTTCAACTGAACAATGACACATTTTACTGTTTAGAGCTGCTTCACAGCAGAAGTGAATTCTGTTTGCATCATTATTTTTCTTTTTATCACTGTAAAGTTATTAAAAATATATCTGACAATATACTGGATCTACACAAAAATAGAATAAATCTGGATTATTATTTTTTTTCACAGCACTGTACACCAGCATTTATGTTCAGTAGTATGACATTAATGTGTGGAAATTGACATTTCTTTTTTCATTGTGTGATTGTTATTTTCAGGAATAATGCTCTGGTAACAACTAAAAAAAGACCAAAAATATAATTCAACAGAAAGATGATGGCTGTGGTGAAACAAGTGCTCAAATAACAGTGAGCAGTAATTTACTTTTATTTATTTGAGCTTTTATTAACTACTATCTTTTTAGTTTAGAATACCTAATAACTGATATTGTTTTTCAGGATCTAAGACCTAGATCTAATGATCTGTAACCAAACAAACTAATGAAAATTAACTTAGTTCTACCCTTCCAGTCAAATTGTACTCCACAAACGTTAAAGGGTTAGTTCACCCAAAAATTTAAATTCTGTCATTAATTACTCATCCTCATGTCGTTCCAAACCCATTATACCTTTGTTCATCTTCAAAACACAAATGAAGATATTTTTGATGAAATCCAAGAACTTTCTGACCCCTCTATAGGCAGCAACGCAACTTACACATTTACGTTCCAGAACAGTAGGAAAGACATTGTGAAAGTAATCCTTGTGACTCCAGTGGTTCAACCTTAATTTTGTCTTCTGTTGCATGAACACAACACTCATGCATTGTGATTCTCTCGTGAATGCACAGTACAGATCAATATTTTTGTAAATAAGTGGTAAATTAGGTTTTTTTTTTTTTTTGGACTCCTACACTCGCGTTGCTTCATAAAATTGAGTCAAAACAACTTGAGTCACATTAATTATTTTAACATTGTCTTTCCTACCGTTCTTGAACTTGAATGTGTAAGTTGCATTGCTGTCTGCAGGGTCAGAAAGCTCTCTCATTTCTTTAAAAATATCTTTGTTTGTGTTTCTAAGAGGAAGGAAGGTCTTACGGGTGTGAAACCACACAAGGGTGACTAATTAATGACAGAATTGAAATTTTTGGTTAAGTTATCTCTTTAAGGGCAGCTTTAACTGAATTTTTTTTAAGGCCTAGCTTTAACAGGTGTGTATTACACAATTTTAATCTACTTTAATGGAGGCAACCCGTTTCATGTCGCGGGGTTCTTTTCCTCCACCTCATGCATTAAAATCATGTAATGCACACCTAACCATGGATTAGCCCTTATGTGTGAAGAGGGTTATAGGTTACACAAAGTATTAAATGAAGGGGGCACAATTATTATTATTATTTTAAACTTAAGGTTAGAATTTTGAACGAAAAACGATATGATAAAGAAATGATAAAGAGGGCAAATAATTGTGGAGGACTCTGTACAGTATTTAAACATAATTGTTTCTATGCTTTTTTTCCCAGAAATACGTGTTATTGTGCAAGGGGTAGTTGCATGGACTATCAGTGGAGGGTCAGAAGGCTCAGAGATTTCATTATAAAGATCTTCATTTGTGTTCTGAAGATGAACGAAAGACTTATGGGTTCGGAATGACATGAGGGTGAGTAATTGATGACAGAATTTTCATTTTTGGGTGAACCAACCTTTACATGGACAACAATAATCAGATTTTAACACAGTTAAAACAATATGCTGCTTAATCTACCATGTAAACAGAGATTTTTGATTAACTTAATCTGGTTTAAGTCATATTCAAAGTATTCCTATTTTAGTCACATTATTGAAGTGCAGTATAGACATGTAAACACCTTAATCACATTATTATTATTGCCATTAATCGAACTATGAACAAGCCTTTAACATGTAAAACAGGAACATGAAAGAAATATTTTAAAAGCAACTCATGTAAACACTTTAATCATAATATTGTCTTATTTAGAATAAGGTAAATAATTAGATTACTGATGTCCATGTAAATGTAGTCATTATTAATGCTAACCAATATGCCATAAGAAATGAACTGGGAATGGTACGAATACTTTTGACAGACACTTGGTGACATCACAATTCAATATTTATTTTAAGTGTACTAAATATACCTGTAGTGAAAAGTGTAACTGAAACTTGAGAATTTCTGATAGTTTTTGTTTTTCCAGACTACATCCAAAATAGTGTTTCCACATCTGAGATAAAGTCAGTCACTAGCAAGCGGAACGATGGGGATAAGCTCTTCAAAGAATGAAACATGCCTGAATACTGCAGGAAGAAATGTGCATGATTGCGTGATTTGTAAATAAACATTAAGTACATTTAGTGTAACTCTCAGCCTGTTATTTTAAGTTTAAAGAAAAGTAAAATCATTTATTGTTGCGTTGCTGTTTGAGACTGTTTTGTAACTTAATTCATTATATTGCAGATGTGTGCAAATAAAACTTATTTTGAATATTCTGGTTGCATTTCAGTGTTACTGTACAGCATTTTATTAGTATTGCACTTTGGTTGTATTGAATTGTACTTCAGTTGTATTATATATTGCAGTACTACTGCAGTCTTATTGCAGTATGATTGTAGTACTACTTCAGCTGTATTGCAGTAATACTACAGCTCTACTGCAGTTGTATTTCAATAGTACTTCAGATATATTGCAGTAAAACGGCATTAGTGCAGTGTCCAAAATAATTAATTTTTCTACATGTAGCAAAAACTGCATTCATTTTTTTTGTAAGGAAACTGTGTAATCAGTAGAAAGATTAAAGACTCTAGTTTCGATATTTGGTCACTTAATAAAACCTTGTTGATAAAACATTGTTGCAGTAACAGTAATTTATGTCAGGAGTGCAAAATAATAAATCCGTATTATGTCAAATTTTGAATAGAAATTCACCACACATTTATATTCAGTCACGTCAGCAGCGGTTTATTTGTTCACATAGATTCACTGAACAGTGTCAATAAGGTATTATAGTCCAAAGCTGCATGTACATGGAGATATATAGGCCTAGATATATCTACTCATGTTTACTTCATATTTCTTCTGACAGAATCATAATTTCTATTCATTTTCCACTGATTTACGCGATCTGACGGTAATTAGCACTTCAGCGCTGTCTCTGTGTGTTTACTCCTCCGTGTTCGTGCTGTGACTCGGACAATCTCTGATTCATCTTTGGCCTTGTCAATCTTTTGTGTCTCATAACAAGACAACGTGTCATCGTGTCACATGCTTCCTTCACTCTTCCGCATTGATATCTGACCACAACAACACAGAGAAACCCCTGTACCCACGAAATAGCCAAATAATAAACACGATTACGATAGTATATGGTTTGTATGTGATTTTCTTGAGATTTGGGGCATTTTTTGTAACAGTTATGCATATCTGTAATGCTAATTTGTGCAGCATATAAAAGCTATAAATAGCACATTTTAACAACAGTAAATGACCAAATTCCATATGTGATCGCAAAAAGAAGTTATTACAAACACTCGTTGGTGGTTTAAAGTGAGTTTTGAGTAAAAGTATACTAATAATTTCAGAAATTGGAGACAGCACACAGGAAAGCTTACAGTGTCATAAATCAATTTTATTAGCCTTCTCTAAAAACACACCTGACATGGCCTTAGAAAATGATTCATAAAATTCACAGTTTTACAGATTATATTATGAATTTTCAAATGAAGCATTAGTAGACTTGTGGCTTTAGTTTCATTATGTTTCTAAAATCATATCCTACATCAACTTTTTTTTATGCATTTAAAAAATGTTTTTAATTTTTTTTTTTTCATGTTTGAGCTTATATATCTTTATTATCATAACAGTCTGAATAATTCTGATTCTTGAACAGTAAACTTTGGATGAAAACCAGGAGGCTTGTGACTGTCCCATAGACTGTTAAGTAAATAACAGTCTCAAGGTCCATAAAAGGTGTGAAAGTCGTCAGCAGTTTCATCTGTGTCTCATTATCACCGTATGCTGTGTATGCTCTTCTGTATCAGCCGCGCCACAAGGATGCTCTGTTTTCTTTCAAATCAAAGCTACAAATACAAGTAAAAACAGCGCATCCTGGTGGCGTGGATTACACAGAAGAGCATACACAGCATACGGTGATATGGAGAGTCACAGAGGAGACTGTTGACAAAGGAATTGTTGAATAAAGTAGTTATTTTTGTTTTCTTTGCTTACAAAGTGTTCCCGTTGCTTCATATAACCCAGATTGCATGTCTGATGGCAGATGGAGTATTCTGACGTTGACTTTCATACCTTTTATGGACCTTGAGACTGTTATTTACTTGGCAGTCTATAGGGCAGTCACAGGCTGCCAGGTTTTCATCCAAAATATCTTAAATTGTGTTCCGAAGACGAATTGAGTTTTTACGGGTTTGGAACGACATGGGGGTAAGTGATTAATGATAAAATTTTCATTTTGGGGTGGAGTATCCCTTTAATCTGTCCTATTTTAATCCATTCCAGGAATGAGGATTTGGGCTATTTTGGAAATAATCCTTATATAAAGATTGATTATAACATTTTAAAATCCCTTCATTTCAGTGTCTCCATATGTGTGGTGAATGCACAGCATATGTCTTGCATGTGCCATGCATGTATTTTCTTGTATGTACAGATGTGGTTACATAAGGCGGAGGGGACACATATATGTGGTGGTGATTCTAATGACTTAGGCAAGATCTGAAATGATACTCTCCCCCCTGACCTTTGAGGTGCAGGTCAGACGGCTGCCAACAGGTGGTAATGTGAGGAACTTGAACCACAATAGCTCAAAGAAACTCTAGCAGTGCATATCTTGGGCATATCTGAGTACAGATGCTTGCTCTGCCCTGCGACACGCTGAAGAGATAAGAAGGTAGAAAGCAGATGAAAGACTGTGGGAAATGAGAAAGGGAGCAATGATTGCATAATTTATCTTCATTAAAGGGATAGTTCACCCAAAAATAAATATGGTCTTTTTTTTTTTTTTTTTTTTAAATCAGCCTTGTTTCATTCCTAACACGTGTGACATACTTTCTTTTGAGGATTTTCTGGTAACACTTGGAAACACTATTCACTATTAATTAGTTGCTTATTAGCATGCATATTATTAGCACATTGGTTGATTTTAGTACTTATAAAGCCCATATTAATGCCCTTTCCTGCATGATAATATTCAAGATCCCTTAACCCTACCCAATACCTAAACTTAACTATACAACAACTACCTTACTTACAGTACTATCACTAAGCAGGAAAATATAAGCTTATTGAAGCAAATCTCTTAGTTAATAGTGTTCCCCAATCTAAAGTGCTCCAGATTTCTTTTCAAATTATTGTGTGTGTGTGTGTATACTGTATATACAATGGGTACAGAAAAGAATCACATTTTGTTGCTTTACAGGCCGAAATGAAGACGGACAATTTTTCTTTTATCCAGCTATATTTACTCAGTGCAAATTATAACATCCAAGTGAAAGATATAACACCAACATGCCAGAAAAAATATTATAAGTATTTATGCAACATAAATTAGAAAACACAGTCAACGGCAATCAATAAATATAATAAAAAATCACCATGTTTTTATGAATAAAATGTTAAATAAAAACAGGCAAAGGATATGTAAGTAAAAACTTTCAGGATAAACACTAGTACTAATTTTAAGAAAACGACCTTTAAAAATATAGTATGTAATCTAGTTGAAATCTACAGATGAAAATAGATAAAGTGCAATAAAATAAACACTTAAGTGTATTTTGAATGGTACTTATGACTGGTCTGAAACCGCAACAAATAGTAGTGTTTTCCCCATTGCTTTTGTGTGACACAGGTGCTATCATGTAGCTTCAGAAGACTCTGAACATACTGCATGAGTCATATAGGCCACTTTTATTAAACCTCTGTGTTTTGGTTTTTTTCCTTTTTTTTCATTTTGGAGCTTGACAGCCCCAGTTCTTGTTCACTTCCATTATATTGAAAATGTTACACAAAATCAGCTTTTGTGTTCTGCAGAAGAAATATAGGCTACTGCTTTGATGCTACACAAGGATGAGTAAATAATGACAGTATTTTAATTTTTGAGGTGAATTATTCATTTATTGTTTTTTATTTAGTTGGCCTGTATTCATTTAGTTCCTGTGTTTGCGGTAACCTGCAGTCAGGAGCTGTGCGTTCATCTATTTAGGGAAGGTGAGCAGTTACTAGGTGACCCATTTGCAAAGTGAACTGTAGTGTCTCAGGTGACACACTCTCCTCCTGTCACACTAACGCCTCTGTGCTCTTGCCAGGATGGATGGAGAGAATGTCTGCTGAAGCCCAAGCTCACACAATAACAAAAAGTAGGAAAGAGAAAGCTTGGCTGGTCTAGTTTCACTGGCTGTCTGAGCAGATTTATACTCTGAAAGCAGTATCAAATTATCTGAATATTTAAATGAACATCCAAGGAAGGTTCCATGTAAGTCTGTTTATTACAGCAATTCCTTCACAGGATTTGATCCCACTTTAACTGATTCTAAAACTCTTAGATTATGAATTAAGAAAATTGTTTTTAGGTTTATGGAAAATGTTGTTGTTCATGTTTATAATCTCCACACAACTGAAAGTAGGTGTTAGAGAAGTGTACTTAAAGGTGCCAAGTGGGCTGACCAAAGTAGATCTCTCTAGATAAAGGTTATGTGGCATTTTTAGAAGATGAACAGTGTCATAGTTCTGTTATGATAACCTATACCAAGAGTTATTGAGAAAAACATTTTCATCAGATAACACCTTCAGTGAGAAATCCCCTGCTTGCATGCTGCTATATTTTCAAGGTCCAGAGCATTCACAGTCAGTATTATTGATTCATTGAACAAACATTTTCATGCCAGTATGTAATGTCTTATCCAGTATGTTATGTATGCTATATGAGAACAAAAACAAGATATTTACATGAGCAACAGACAGATGCAATTATATGCTAGGGAAATAACTATGTCATATTTCATATTTTCATTTTAATTAAATTTTTTGTAATTTTATGTTTTTGTCCTTTTTATTATTTTTTATTTACATATTATTACTTACATTTATTTCAGTTTTATTTTTTTATTTTATTTTATGCTTTGTACATATATAAATATATCAAAATCTGATTTCAGAGAATTTACTCAATGTGTTTATTTATGCATAATTCTTGCTAAATTTTAGAAGATGTATACTTAAACCAAAAAAAAAAAAAGTTCTCTGAAAGCATATCTTATTTTAAGGATGTTTAGATATTTTTATAGGAAAACCAGCCTGAGATATTGATTCAGAATAATGAGGATTTGCACTGCACATTAAAATTTCAGTAGACCTGCTAGATTGGCCTTCACAGTGTCCTCGGACCTTGTGGCCTAGTGCCATGTGAACCTCATAGAGTAAATGTTCCCAAGCTCTCCATGACAGATTTATTGAGCAATTTACAGTATAGAGGGCCATAAAAGCAGCAAATGTGTTCACACAGAAGTCTTCTAGCTCAATTAAGAGGATTTACATTAGGCGTCACAGTACACATTAACCAGAGACACTGAAATTCATTAAGTGCAACAGTTACAGCATAAAAGACGTGTAGATTTGCAACTGCGTCTTTATATATCTTTCTTAATTTGCAACGATTCCCCTGCTCTCCCTGAATCGCATTAGCATGAAAGCCTACGGACATGGCTGTTCCTGTCTGAAACTCTGTGTGTGTGTGTACGTCCTTGACTGTAGGTCATGTTTCATGCCGCTCTGCTGTGTACATGCCAGGATGCTCTTTGGATTTACTGCAGTACAGATTAGCTGCTTGTTGGCGTGTGTGTGTGTGTGTGTGAGTGAGAGATTTATGCTGTTATTCACTCTGATTTTATCAGCAGACAGTGTTCTTATGTAATGCAGCGATTCCTGGGATCTTGGGTCTGACACCTTGTCATGAAGGCGGTGTGTGTCGTGCTGACGTCATTAACATAATCCCATGAACTTCGATGTCAATGTGCGATGCTGCACTGGCAGGTAAATCAATGATAATGTAAATGAGATTGAATTATGATGCCATACAGCTTGTGAGGTGAAGAGTCCCCTGACTCCCAGCCCTGACTGTGCTAATATACATGTCCGATATGGTGAATAAGCATTGAGGATAGCATGGCATATTAGAGTTTACTAATGGCTTTATTATCCACTTGGAGTGAAACAATGTCATTAAATCATTAAAGATGCTGTAAGCGGTCCACTTTCCTATATTTTCCATATCCGAGACCTTCAAAAAATATGTGAGCAAAGTAGTTATTTTATTGTTTAGTTTAATATTTAGTTGTTTTAGTAATATTTATATATTATTATATTAGTAATTTTTATGTTAGTAGTTTATATTAGTAATTTATTTTTTTAATTTATATTAGTACTAATTATATAAGTCATTTTTAAATAATTTTATGTGCTTTTGTCTTTTTTTTTGTTATTTTTAAATATTTCTATTTAAGTTTCGTTTTTATTCATATCCAGGTTGTAATTTTAGTGCTTCAACTTACATTTCAGTTAGTTGACAAGTTAGCATTTCTAATTTTCGTTTAGTTTAATTTTTCATGTATTTACATTTAAAATGTTTTTTAACTATTTAATTTAATAAAAATGTGTTTAATAGTTTTAGTTTTAAATATAGTAACTGTGCAGCAAATCTGATGTTGCATACGTGTAACCTGATGTCGCAGATTATGTAAAATGATTTGTGATTGGTTAGAAATGTGTAGGCTGCTCTTCTGGCTAATTTGGCCTAGGGCTGTCATACAGAGACTTATTACGGATATCTGACCCTAAATATATTTTATTGCGATATGCCCAACATCAATCACTTACAGCACCTATAAACTAAGTGATAACTCAGCATAGCTGCTATTCATTAGTTAATCAAAAAAAAAAGACAGTGTCTTAGTCTCTACTAAAAGCACAATCAAAGTTTGATGGAATTGTTTTACAGGAGTGATGGTTTTATTCAAGTTTTAGCCTCTATCAAAGCAAGTGGCTATTAGTCTATCTATTATCTGGTGATTTATATTTTACAGATATTTTACATATATAGCTTTTGAATGACAATGAATTTAGGTTTCTTGTTTACAGCTGCGCGATAATTTCAATGACTATCACTGTCATCGTGGATTGCATCCAGGAGTGATCATTTAGGAAATCCTCTGCCATATTTATATGCTCATTTTGTCACTCCCTAAAATTTGAAGTTTGCATGTGTAGCTAATTCGATTTAATTTGTGTCCTTTGTACCAAATAGCAGTGATATGCACACAGATTCTCAACTTTTGGGCCATATCAGTATTTAGAAAATATTATCTATCTATTTAATATAAATATCATATGACCCTTATATGACCCTTCACTGGGAGTTTGATTGACAGGCGGTTGACTTTCTGCGGTTGAAACAAGATACCTTCAGATGTTCATTCATGTTTATTTCATGCTAGTGTATAACTAATAAAGAGGAAGAGACAATTGGTTCACGTGCAGCTTGAACTCAGGCGTTAAAGTGATCTGTCATGACACATTAAAGAGCCACAAAACAGTATTTCTTGTTTGAATTTCTTTAAGAATTGCAAAATTTGAAAGCTGTCCTCCTTGCTCTGTGATGTATTTTTCACTGTGTGAGAACATGTGTGGCATGATACGCCATGGCTTGTCGGACATAGCAACAGTAACTCACAGTATAAGCATAAAATATCTTTATTTAAAATATCCTCTTTGAAAATAGCAGAATAGAGTATGGCTAAACAATATTGCTTAACAGAGCCCTCAAACTTAAGTAAAGTACATTCAATAACACGTTACACAACATATTTCAAACCTGTTTTCTTTACAAACACATAACGTAAGACCCTGGTCCCAGTGCTTCAGATGAACTGATGGTGACCTCCTTGCTTAACCTGCAAGATTTGTCTATTGGCATGTTGGCTTATATTAAGACTCACTTTGTTGCTTGTGCATCGCTTTGCAATACAGCTGAAGAGGTGAATTACTCGTAGTCTTAAATTACAATCTGAGGCATAAACACCCCAAATCAAAATCTCTCTGATTGTACAGTATGTGCTGATGTTGTGCGTGACTTCCCTGCATGTCGACGTGGACGTTTTGCCACGTGTGTTCATTTACCATAGGGGATTTTCTAGATCTTGCAGTCTGATAGCAGTGTGCATTGGGTTTCATTAAGCTTCAGTACTGCTGAGACAGCCAGAGATTACATCCCTAGCAGGGAAGGACAGCAGCACAGATGGCATCTGTTCGGGAATCTACAGATCTGCCGTACCTTTGCATTTTGATCTGAGATGCTGGTCTAGTCTCTAGAGCAGAGGTGCTCAAACTTGAATACAAAGGACCAGAAATCAAACGTCATTGAGGGATGTTGGCCAGAAGTAAAGGTTGTATTATATAAATACACAGAAAAAAAAAAAATTGATGTAGAAACTATTTTCGCACAGATTTGCTGGTGAATTTCACAAATAAAAATGTCAAAAATTGTAAAATTTTAAGTAGAAAGAATGAAATAGTATTTTCTTGTATACAGTAAAAATAGATATTTTTTCAATTGTAAATTTTTTTTAATCATTCACTTGATTGTTTTTTACATTTCCGTGCAAAAATAAAAATAAATTAAAACAAAATTAGAAATTAAAAAAGATTATTTTCTAATTGAAAAAAAAAAATATATATATATTTTTTTTACTTTTTTACTTTTTAACTCCTGTGGCTGAAACAGAAGAATATGGCGCTAGCAATGCCAAGGTCATATGTTTGATTCCCAAAGAATGCATGAACTAATTAAAAAATTGTATACCATGAGTGCAATTTAAGTCATTTTGGATAAAAACATCTGGCAAATGCATAAATGTAAGTATAATATGGTGGGCCAAATCAAAAGTCGTCATGGGCTAACTGGGTCCAAATTTGGGCATCTCTGCTCTAGAGCAATACAAATATACTTAAATACCCCATATATATATATATATATATATATATATATATATAATATATATATATATATATATATATATATATATATATATATATATATATTACTACTTTTGTCTGTTTGTATACATGTACATCAGAGCATCATACAAAATTGGCACCATATTCTAAATCCAAATAATTCAAGCATTTGCACTAATGAAGTAAAGGAGATAGAAACAGATAGGGACAGTACTAACACATATTTCCCTGCATAGCCTCTTTACTCTCCAAACAGAACATCTGGTCTGCTGGACAGCTGGCAGGTTGCCCAGCATCACTGCATGGAGGGTGAAGGTGCTTTGAGGCCCTTGGCCCTGGGGCCCCGCACTTGCATATTCTGCTAAAGAAGGGAGGGAAGGGGAGAAACAGGGATTCGGAGGGGGGGTGGGGGGGTCCTTCATTTGAAAGATGCACGGACCTCACGACCTTTCAAAGGCTGAGGAGGGCGATAGTTGTTCACCATGCAGCAGTCCTTCTTATCCTCTGCAGTAAAAAGCAGAGATCTGAATTTTTTCATCTAGAGGAAGAGATAGAAAGAGAAATACTGAGTTTTCAGAATCTGTTACTATTTATTTATTAGAACTGACACTGAACTGACTAATATTGAACTGACTCGAGCTGAATTGAACTGAACTGAATCAACAATGAACCGACTCGAGCTGAATTGAACTGAACTGAATCAACATTGAACTGACGTGGGTTGCACTGAACTGAAATGGATCAACACTGAATTGACTAAAGCTGAATTTCACTGAATTGAATCAACATTGAACTGATTCAGGCTGAATAATAACATTCTGTAGAGTTGCTTATCACTGAACTAAAACTTGTTTCACAGTGAATGAACTGAAATTAATTTTGAAACACTAAACTGATTTGAGCTGAATAACATTCATGAATTTCTTTTTAGTGCTGCTTTACAGCAGAATTTGAATGATTGATATTGTCCTCTGTTACTGTAAAGCTGCTTTGAATCGATCTGTATGGTATGATGGTGATTTGACTAGACTATTCATGTACTGGGGAAATGCTTATAGTTAAACAAACTCATTTTCATTAATAGTCACATTTTGTACAGAATATCATGTTAAGTTATTTTTGTATTCATGAAGTTAATAATTCAACAGGCAGCTAGGAAATGAGCCATGGCCACCTGAGTTTATGTACACATTACCAACTTTGAACCAAAGTTGCTATGTAAACATTCGACAGGTTCATGTTAATTTTCACATAAGGGCTAGATGCCACAGAGGTTGAATGGAGAAGAAAATACAACTGACTATGAGTAGAAGGTTTTGTACATTTGTTCACTATTTCCTCAGATGAGGGCAAATGTCTAGCTGGTTTTGAAAGTGGAAGGCCTAAAGACTAAATAAACAAATAATAATGTAAATCGTAATTTGTGATTTTAATCCTGGTCAAAATAACAGGCCTGTGTTTTTTATGGGTCAACAAGGTATTCTTTGCTCTGCTTTAGAATTAATAAGATGCTCATCCAAATCTCTACTATGTGAGATGCCACACTTCACTATTAAGCATTTGACTTGTAAATTCCACATCTATGCTTGTATTACTGATATAAATTGTGTCATGAGCAGGACCTGCTCCGAGCTGACGCTGATTGACTGCTTGCAGACGATCCATGTGACACTCTCGTACAGAGGAGGGGTGGTCAGAGACCCCAGGTATGTCCAGTAATCTAGAGACTTCGGGAGCAGGACAGTTGGGTCAAAGTTTGTGAATGAGTTCTGCTTTCCCTGCAAGATAACACACAAATGGACCATGAATGAAGCAGAATTGATTTCAATATTTGGAATAAAGTAAAAATGACAACAACATGTAATTGAATTGGTAGACATGCCTTGAACTTGATAGCATCCATAGCATCCAGAAGGGCCTGAAGATTAGGATTTTCTGCTCCATTCTGATGAAAAAAAAATATATATATATTTTTTTTATATTCTAAACTAAAAATTTGTGTAATAAATGTAAGATTTAACCTAATTTAATTTTTTTCTTCAACCTAACCTTAAAATTTGTAGGACGAATGTGACTAAAGTACAGTATTTTATATTTAACAATATAGTTATATTTATCCAAAGCGATTTACAGTGCATTCAGTCTATACGATTTTTTTTTCTTTTCTCCTCAGTATGTGTGTTCCCTGGGAACTGAACCCACAACCTTTTGTGCTGCTAACGCAATGCTCTACCACTGAGCCACAGAAACACATTTATTTATTTATTTTTTTGCCAAAATATCTTGAGAAAAGTGATTAAACAATTTTAAATAGGGCCTAAAAATGAAAGACTTAATACTAATTTTAAAAGACTGTGACTAAGTAACTAAATATTATAGACATAATTTTTTTTTTTTTTTTTTTTTTTTGTTTTTTATTGAAAATGTAATGTCATAAGCAAAAGTGATGCAACTATTTAGAAAATTTGTCCATGTGTTTACTGACAAATTGGTTAGTAAACAGGCCCTAAAAAAGTAACTTTTAATTCTAATTTAAATTCTTAGTGAATTTGTCCCAATGTTTATTGACAACATGGTTAGTAAATAGGTCCTAAAAATAGAATACTTCATTCTAATTTTAATTTTTAGTGAATTCGTCCCAGTGTTTGCTTACAAATAGGCCCTAAAAATGTACAACTGCACACAGACCTCTAGAAAAACTCCAACCACAGCAAGACCATCAGGCTTACTGACTGCTTCCACAAAGCTGGGATATTCTGTGTTCCAGTGGACCAGATGGAGCTAAAGATGAAATGATCAGGAACATTAATGCTTAATTATAAAAGAAAACATCTCACGTCTAAATTTTCCTAGTATGCTCAGAGAGCATAATACCTCGGCTGGGTAGCATTTCCCATCGACTGTGTGCTCAGAGCCCTTGTCATCACTGGCTCCCCAGTGGAAGTGGAACTGCTTGAGTCTGTATTTGCCTGAGATTGGGCCTTCCGTCAGGACTAATGCAGGCAAACACAGATAAAATTAACTATTAATCTATGATGTCAAAGTCTGTCACATGCTGTAATACAAATATGATTAAACTCACAGTTTACATCTACTGATTCCGTCAAAGTTCACATGAATGACACTTGTAACAAACCATTCACTGCTTAGCAGCTTAAGTGCATTTTCTGTGTGTGTGTGTGTGTGTGTGTGTGTGTGTGTCACGTGTGTGTGCACTGCTTAGCAGCTTAAGTGCATTTTCTGTGTGTGTGTGTGTGTGTGTGTACGTATGCTATTTTTCCACAATTCTAAGCAAAAGTAGCTGTGTCACAGAGGACAAGATAGCTGAAGGATCAAGGTGTTGCACTTGTGTTTTCAATTAAAATAAACTATAACCTATAAATAAACATAACCTATAAAAACTGTGTGCAAACTATCTATTTAAAGACTTTTAAACACTCTAGTACAGCATACTATTGTAAATTAATGTTTAACTCTGTAGTTAGAGACCAAAAGCCAACTTTTGAAATGCTTTCCAATGCTTCTCAAAAGAGCACATTCAATATATGCAGCTATATTCGGCAGTAATACTGTGGGATTGCATTTTTTATCAGATGCAGCCTCATTATTACATAACTTTTCATTCTAAATATTATCTACGTTAACACTTCAGTCGTTTCAATGAACATCTGCCTAAATACAGCTAATGATTAATACAAGAATAGACGTAGCTTATTATAAAATATTAACAAAGAGGTCACAAACTTGAGCTGTCGTCATCATCAGCGAAGGTCACTTGGATAGAGTGTCCATTATTCAGGATCTCCAGTGAAGTGGAGGGGTCGTAGTGCAGTTTAAGCGGTTTCAGTGATTTGTCATAAGATGCTCCACTGGTTTGAATGTCTATTGGAGACTGGCGAGTTCCATTAGCAATTTCGAACTTTTCACACCATTTGTCGGGTCCTGCAGTAGAAGGTGATACAGAGGGTAAACAATATGTATCTGGGACAAAAATGCATTTACAGGACATTCAATTTTATGTTAAAAACCAAATTCTGCATATTTGAGCAGGGCTATAACTAACGTAGACATCCTTCCAATATACAACAGTTGATGAATATTCCTACATCCTTGCCTTTAAGGCAAAATAAAATAAAAATAATATTATATATGCCTTTATGTTTTTTATGTTCTATAAATGATATAATTTTTATATTTTATAATATAAAAAATATATTTATGTGCATTTAAAGTATGCATTTGAATTGCAGTGTCCAAGGTATTATCTGCATTTGGGATTAAATAAAAATCCACAATTATATGAAGAAGAAAAAAAAAATCCTTACATCACTGCCTTTAATAATAATAAGTATTCTTATTATATTAAATATTTTATGTGCATTTTAATGGCAAAATTTTTTTTTTTTAGTCTACACTTGTCTGTTGCACAGGTATTTTCTGTATTTGGTATGAAATAAAAATCCACATTTGTATGAAGAAAAAAGTATCTGACAATAAAATTATAATTTTTATAGTTATGTACATAATATACGTAAAATCTGTACATTTTGTGAACACGTCTTAGTTGCAAAGAGGGCAAATGCAGATAACGAGGCAAAAAAATCAGAAACTGTGATACGTTTTATATTTACATAGCCTATGAAATCACACATGAATTATTAAATTCATAATTACATGGGAGGTCTTACCGTTATGGTCTGAATATCCCCATTCGTGAGACATTATGACAGCTGCACAGCAAGAATCTTCAAGTGTCCTGAAGCAATGTCAGTGTCCTCTGACAGATGAGCTGGAGGTTTATATAGCGGCTTTCTGGACGCTGTTTGCCCACATGACTGTATGTGATCAGCAGCAGGAGGAGCTACAGAGAGATCGATAATGCTCTCTCTCTCTCTCTCTCTCTCTCTCTCTCTCTCTCTCTCTCTCTCTCTCTCTCTCTCTCTCTCTCTCAAGGAATGCGGGATCTCATCGGTGGGAATCTTCTGCTTTGATCTACCGCTGTATCGATTCGCATTCTTATCGTTCTATGATTGCGTAATCAGATACTTGTGGCGCTTTTTTTAATGACAATAGTGCAGCAATGATTCATCCTTCTAGCAGAGCGAATGAAAGGTGGTTTTGCGCAACACTATAGCTACTACTTTAGCTGGTATTTGCCGCTTTACAAAGAAAATATATCATGACTGTCGACAGATATATGGAAATATGTTTTTAAAACTGCCTTACATCATCAAATGATGAATGTAGTTCTGTCAACATATTGCATTTAGGTTACGTACGTGTGTAGATATATATCACAAACACCCACAGACACGCTAATAATAGCCAGTGTAATTTGTGTAAAGTTATTGTTATTATTAGCATATTATAATTATGATTACTATTCATTATAGGCTCAAGAATAAAAAAATATGACATAAAATGTGAACTAAAATTTGTAGGTTTTAATAATAATATGGAAGGATACAGTGAAAATAGCTTGTAATTTCTGTAAATATTTTAGTCGTGTATTATTTTAGTATTTTAACTAGCGTGTATATTATTTGTAAATGCACATGCATATATAAAGTGACTAATGTTGTGAATTGGCAAAGCTCTTTATCATCAATGGACTTGAATCTGAACTTGCAATATAAAGTGATTGTTTGCCATCTGGTGGTCGAGAGTCGAAACTACGCTCAACCGCGAAATTTCTAATATATGAATAAACAAATGAGTAAATGCATGTTTTATATAAAAAAAGGTCCAGATGTAGCCTGTATATTTGTCTTGTAAGTATATGCGTAGACCTATTATTTATTTATGTATTTTTTTTATGTAGGCTGTATAACCTGTGTGTGTGTGTGTGTGTGTGTGTGTACATTTTTGCTAATTATTAAATCCAATTAATTTAATAGCTGATTTAATCGATTATTCTCATAAATAATACATTCATATTAATTTATTCTAGATATGTATATTTCTGAACCTTGATTTGAATCTTAAAGAATGTATGTGTGAATTCACTAATGCACAATTGCAGAGTTGAATGGACAAATAAAGTGCGAATTCGCAATACCTTTTGTTGTTGTTGTTGTTGTTAAGAATGTATGTGTGAATTCACTAATGCACAATTGCAGATTTTAATGGAGACTCGTGATCTTATTTCCAGTTTTTGCCTACACTCCTCACCACTAGATGGCGCTGATGAACTTGTGCAGTGAAGGAAAAGCACAGAAGTCACAGCAGACACGTGGATGTGGATAAGAGCTGGTGACAGTTGAAAATACGCTTTTGTGTTCATGGAATAGATGCGAGGTTTTATATGTAGCCGTATTTGTTTTGTTAGACACGTTTAATCGAAACGTTTAATCGAGTGTTACCAAAGTGGGATCTAGCCGCATACTGGCCTTCGTCTGCTCTGTCGTTCAACTGGGATTTTAGACGTCTACATTGCGCCTTCATTGAGTTGAATTGTCTTCAGAAAGTCTACAGGACAAATATGGCCAAAAATAAACAGAGAGGCAAAAAGCAGCAAAATGTATTTCAGGTTGCGACTAAACAGTCAAAACCCAAGACCAAAGCGAAAGCCGTCAAGACCTCCCTGAAGCACGTGAGTTCAAGTTTGGTTTACATCAGTAATGCACCATTAGGACTGAACACAGATTATTAATATAAATAAGCTGACATTCTTCCCACAGATAAACACTTTGAGAAATGAAAAAGTGGAGAGCTTAAATCAGATGTTCACAGAAATACAGCAAGATGTCAAAAGTATATCAAAATCAACATCCAGTGAACCCAAAAAAGGACAGAAAGTAAGTGTTTTTTTCTTGCATTTTTCTTATTTGTAGCTTTAATTTTGATAACTAGATTACGGTTACGTTTGGCAGTAACGTTAATGTACTAATAATAAACAATCGAAGTGATTTAAGTGTTTTTTTTTAACTTTACTTTTGTAAAAAATGTTTTGCATAAAGTGTTTTTATGCTTTCTCTATATGTCACTGTCATGTTTTAGACATATAAAATGCAATGAAATTTCATGTCTAAATACATTTTGTACTGTACATACTTTGTGTGGACCGTCATATCTCAGGCAAACTGTATATTTCAGGTGGTCAGAGAAGCTCCACGGGAAGCTGTCAACGTGGATAATGCTGCACTGCTTTTCTCTCAACTGTAGAAGACCATTTTAACATGCAGAAAATGGACTAATCACAGACACTTCATACCTAAATCCTCTAACAAAAACCATTCATAATGACTGCTGATCATCAAAGTCAACTGCATGATTTCTATTGCCCTCGTTGGACTGCTTTGTAAGCAGTGTATGCTAATCACCCAGCCAAGCTTAATGTAATGTAAATAAATTAGATTAGTTATTTTATTAGTGAATTTTTGGTTTTTGGTTTTTTTTTATTTTTTATGTGAAGCATAAAGAATAAAGTCATTAGAGACTGAATTCTATCAGAGCTGTTTTGTAATGAGTGTTTCGTCAGCTGTAACAGGCTTCAGATCAATGTTTGAACTTATGACCCAGTGGAAAGAGAGCTGGCCACTCAAGTTGTTGGAATTGAGATCGTTAGCTAGCTGGTGTTTTATTTCTTTTAGAGGTGAACGTTAGCTGAAAGGGAATTAACGGATGTGGAGGATTTAGAAGAATTAACCCCCTTTTTTGCTTTTTTTTGCAGTTCTTAGCATTTAAGGGAGTGCTTCAGAGATTCTTTTCAGGTGTTTATTGTTAATGGGTGTGTTGGGAAGGTTAATAGGTTACAGATTACAAGTTAAACTATTTAAAATGTAATAAGTGGTGTAGCTGTTTCAGTTACTTTATTAACGTAATTGAATACTTTTCTAAATTTCTAACGAATGTTTTCAACTATTAATCGTTTTAAAGCACGCTGGGTTATCCTTACAGTAGTACTCAACATTGATTACTGTTAGACTTTCAAAATCCTTCTTCACCTGAATTAAGATTATAATTATAATGAAATTATAATAATGAATGAATAATGAAAAGCCATTAGCACCTATTTTTACTTTGAGATAGTTCTGAGTTTAAATACAGTTTTAAAATCATAAGATATAGTTTAGTAGTTACACAAACCCAAATAGGAAATAAAACAGTTATCAAATAAACGTGTCTTATTCTGTGTCCTAATATTTTAGAGCAGTCAGTGCAATTTGGGAAAGAAATTAATCGAATTGGTAAGTATATGCAAATATTCAGATACTGTATAACCTGCTTTGTAATCTTTAACATTTTCAGAAGTAGCTAATTAAACTACACATTTTTTTTCTGCAATAGATTACAGTTACATTTATTAAATTATGTAATTCTATGACATGTAAGTAGTTACTCAACACTGCTTACAGGTTTTTGGGAAACACAACATGGTAGTTCTCGCACAAATTAAAATTGTATAATTTACTTATCCTTATGTTGTTGCAAACCCTAATTCATTTTTGAGCAGTGGTTCTCCTTTAATTACTAGATTTGTCTTGAGTCCTTTATTGTGCTGGATTATGGTTTATGATAAAAGAACATGAGTTGCAGAGACGACATAAAAACTGAATGATCATGAGTTTGAGAACGAATAAATATGATGAATTAGTTTTTTTATTAATAAAGGATGCATTACATTTATTAAAAGTAAAGCTCTTTATAAAATATTTCTGTTTTGTATGAATGCAGTATTAAACTTTCTATTTGTCAAAAATCCTGAAAAAATATATATATATAAAAAAAATGAAGCAGCACAATTGTTTTTAATAATGATAAGAAAAAAATGTTTCTTTAACACCAAATCAGCATATTAATAATGTGCTGTAATGGACATGAAAATTTAGCTTATAGTGAACAGAAAACTGATGTCAAGTGTAATTATAATATATATATAGATATATTATATATATATTACTATATATATATATATATATATACTATTATACTTTTAATCACATACTATTCAGTACTGTTTAGCATAAATAGATTATATATTAGCATAATTAATATATATCATATTATATACTATAATCTATATATTGATTAGCATATATCTATAAGCATTATAAAAATAAGATTTTTATATATATAGAAATCTTGCCAACCCCAAATGTTTGATAGTGTATATTTTATTTTAAGCTTTTTGTGTTTTAGAGAGGCTCTTTTAATGTGAATATTCCTTCTTCATTTTCAGTGTGCTGTGATAACAGCTCAAGACCACTAGAGGCCAGACATTTATAATAATAGCACTACGTCAACAGCAAGACTGCAGATCTCCTGACAAATACTTGTTTTTCTCCGATTCACTTAAATATTACTAAATGTGAAAAAAAAAAAAAAAAGTATGTTTATTTCTCAGAAAAAAATAAATAGGTATTTGACATGTGTTTATTTTGTTTTTGTGTTTTGTTATTTGTGTTGGTGTGGATGGAGCAGTGTGGAAGTGTGAATGAAATGTTTATAATGTTTATCTTAAAAATAAAGGTTCTTTATTGGCATCGATGGTTCCATGATGAAGAACCTTTAACATCCATTGAACCGTTCCATTCCACAATGTTCTATATAGTGGAAAAAGGCAATTTAGATGATGTATTCTTTATATTCTTTTTTTAAAAGAACTGTTTACTTAAAGGTTCTTCAGTGGCATCATTTTTGTGGAGTGTGGCTTCATACTTACATTGTATGTTTAAACCTTTCTCTAGTCTGAGAGCATGAGAGTTCACTGGTGCGTAAATGCTGTCCTGACAGTATCAGGGTTTAAGCAGAACATTTGTGGGTGTTGGAGATTCATTCAATCTGCCACTGAGCTTTTAACTGGAAACTTAAATGCATAAATATATCAAACCTTTAAGAAGGATGAAAATAATGAATTGCTCTCTAATTGTGTAACATTATTATCCACAGTAGCAAAATACCTCACCATTAAGCCAGAAAAAAAGCTTAATATCCATAGCTAGAGCATAATGCAAAGCACATTGTTTTCTCTTTTAAATGAAAATAAAAAAGGCTATTTTTTGACATTTTCATGAATGATAAAAGTCTGCAGGTACCGATTTGTGCAAATTTAGCTGTCAATATATGTCTCATACATCACTCAAAATTGAGTCACCATTTTTTATGTGCTAGGATCCATATTTTGTTCTTGGCTTTTTCAGCAGCTCTTTAGGTGCCTCTTGGAACAGCTGGAGGTTTTTCATAAGGCAGTGAAAAGCATAAATATATAATTTGATTGGTAAATCAGCAGCATCTCTTCAATACATGTTCATCTTTTGCAAAGTCGGTTCTGCAGAAAAGCAGATGATTGCTTTCTAAGCACAATAACAAACAGTTGTCGAGCACTAGGTGGCCAGATCTTCCTCAAACAGGAAATGGGGATTTGCTCGGTGAGGGTCAGGTGAGGAGTTGGGTGTGTGTGAGGTGAAGTGAAAATCCACACACAAACGTTTTCTCCACAGCTGTCAAGCATCCTTCTTCTGTTCTCCCTGATGCTTTGCAGTGAGATTCTGTGCTCTGCACAATCTAGCACAGCATAAAACTCAAGTCTGTCACACTCAAACACGCACACAATTCACAGAACTAATGTGTTAGTTTGTTGTTTTGATGTGTTTTGTTTTTATTTTTGTCAGTTTTGTGTTTATTTTTTCATTTCCAGATGCCTGTTTATGTGGGAAAGTAAATGTATCTTTACAATCACACTTTCCTAACCGAAGGGAGCTGTCAACAGTTTGGCTCTGCATTAGTGTGGTGAAGCTCAGCATTATCTAGGTCTCTCTGGTTATTTCAGCATTACTGATACTGTGTGATGGAAAGCACTTAGAATTCCACACACCGCTGTTGTTGCCGCCTGCAAAACCTCCTAGAGTTCTTCAAAACAGGTCAGATCAGCCACAAACAGTGAGTTCGAGCTGGTATTGACACAGTCCCCTAGAAACCAGAGCTGGATAAAGAGTCAATCAATGTTAATTCCTCAATAGTGCTTTGAAGTGCCCTGCATTGACAATGAGATACACGTTCAGTTCTGGTGTAGCAGATATAAATACTTGTATTTATCTCAGATCAGTTGTGATCCAGCTGCTTATTGGCTAAGATACTTGTAAGATAGAAACCCAAGGGGGTGATTTTTCAATATTTTATCTCTTTGGTAATCATTAAACAAGTAGTAACTTTTGGGGGGAAAAAAATAAATATTGGGGAAAAATTGTTCATAGTGGTGGAAATTACCGGAAATAAGTCGCTGTGTCCGAAATCGAGTCTACATTTGGATTTGAATTTACTTCACAATGTTAAAAAAGTATGTTCTGTATAGTGTGAATATGGGTAGTATGAATGAAATTGAATTGGGAAATCTCGATATATAATCATAGCATAGATATCCTCCGTTTCCATTTCTGTTGTTCTGCATTGTGGCACACTGGTCTGTAAAAAGACGCACATGGGTTTTCCCTTATTTTACGATACAGGACCTTGATAGCACACGTACATCATGGAGACGTCTATTTGACATCTGCAAGATGTATTAGAGTGTTTGCTCATCTGTAATAGATCTATTGGACGTTTCCTATCAGATGTCAAATAGGCGTTTAGAAAATGTCTTAGAATGTATTTAGTATGTATGTAAAACTGACATCTTAAAGACGTCTTTCAGATGTTTGTACACAGTAGCTCCTTTCCATGAAGCGATCTTTAACAGACATCTTGCAGATGTACCTGTGCTATCTGGGAAATTTCCAAAACTACACAGTGCAAAATGCTTAACCGGTCAGTA
The DNA here is from genome assembly GCF_018340385.1 of Cyprinus carpio. Taxonomy (NCBI): domain Eukaryota; kingdom Metazoa; phylum Chordata; class Actinopteri; order Cypriniformes; family Cyprinidae; genus Cyprinus; species Cyprinus carpio. Next base: position 20,742,709 of record NC_056595.1, read on the forward strand.
GAGATTGTTGGAGAAGCCCGAGGTTGAGCATTTCAAGCATTTCAAGCTCTTACAGGCCTGAGTTGAGCTCATTTCACACACCAATGACTCACTGCTCACCACAGACATTCATAATTATAGACAGTCTGGTGATTAACCCTACGCCCTCATCACATCTCGTTATGCCCTGAATGCCACTAAGATGAAAAAAGGTGCTGCTTTTTTCACTTAAGACTCAAATTGATTTAGCTGCTCCATAGCTTGTAAAGAAAAGCGCTATTAATCTAAACCAGGGGTCTCCAAACTCGGTTCAGGAGGGCAGGTGTCCTGCAGAGTTTAGCTACTATTATACTGTATGTATCTTTAACTATTCCTTTAAGAAAACTGCATATCTTTAAATATGTAATATTATGCATTATATTATTTAGTCATTTAATTTTCTTGCCTTAAAAGGAATTGAATGTGATTTATTTGACATCTCCAGTATTTTTTATACAACTTTTGCATGACCTGTGTTACAAATCAGAGTGAAACGGCTTTTTTTTTCTGCCATACTTGCACAGCTTGACAGAAAATTGATATTTCTGACAAAGCCTGATGTGGATTTGTGTAGGATGGAGGAGGTACATCAATGCTGATTTGACCAGTAATCAGCGGTGTAATCATAGAAGATCAGGACAGCTGTATGTATTCTTGTGTGATTTCATATGAGTCTTGTTGAGAATAATCACAGAGAGTTGTGCTACCCACCGGCTGCTGCATTATTCCAGCCTTTTCTCCCTCTACACCAGCTACTTCACTCTCAGGCTATTTCCCTTCACCAGTATTGATTACATAAAGTCTCTGATTGCATAAAGACCCTTGAGATGTCTTTCTGTCGGGTACATGACCTGAAGACAGATGGAGAAAAGTCTGATCCTGGTGTCAGCTCTAGAAGGGGATCAACGTTGAGATTCCCCTCCTGACCTTTCACTGCTGTAGCCTTCAGTCATTATTATCTAGTGTCTCTCACAGTGGTGAACGTCTGGAGAAGGTATTACTCTAATTTTCACTTTATTGAGTTACATCTCACACAATCCAAATAGTCTTTTTCACTCCAGTAGCAGTTAGCTAAATTATGTGTTTAACTGTAGCAAGTTTTCTATTCTTTCCAACTGAGCTTTTGAACATCTGGGTCAACAGCTTTTGTTCCTCAGATGATAATTAAAACACTTGGCCTGAAGACTCTTAATAACTTAAAGTTGCATTAATAAATCTAAATGAATGGAGATTTAGCTGGTGAGTGGCAAGACTTAAAAATGAAAGAGATGCACGGTCTAACAACACATTGGTGCTTTCTTTGGCCTTAAGATGCAGTTTCAGTTCACTTTAACTTACTGTAAATGCAACCTCAGTTCACTTTAATGAAAATTTAAAGGTTCCTTTAAAGGTAATTTTTTATACCTTTATTCAAACTCAAAAGGTCACTTTACAATATTAAATCAAGTAAACATGACAGCAGGCAAATTCGTTAATTACATTAGTTAACAAACTAACCATGAAAAAAATAATCTGAAGCATTTATTAATGGTAATGTTAATTTCAACATTTACTAATACACTGAAAAAATGGTGTAGAAAAATTTCACTCAGAAATTGCTATATTTCACAAAAGCAGCAGCAAGTAACATTGAAGTGTTGTGTTATACTTTAAAAAATGTTTTGTTTTGTTTTTTTGTAAATAAAATAGGTTATTGGAGTACTATATCAGTTTTTCTACTTCATAATTTAAATGTTACTTGTCACTTCTTTGTTATTGTAAAACTTAGCAATTTCTGAGTGAAAGTTGTTTGTAGATCTATTTTTTCCAGAGATTAAATTACACTTGAACCATTAATTTCTGAAGAATGAATCTGTCTTCAAACTATTTATTTTATTTTTCACAATGAAATATGTTTCACAACAGGAGATGACCTTGACTTGTTTATCTGTCCCTTATTTGTCATGATATCATGCCTAACCTGCTAACGAGTGTGCAAAGATAATTTAAGTTGCTAAGTAATTGCTCATAGCTAAGATTAAATGTAATAGTTTAATTTCATAGTCAGCTCTAGATGACCTCTCAAAACACATTATTTATTTATTTAATTATTTACATGGCAGTGCAAGTCATTAGAAAACTTTGCACAGATTATTGTCATAACAACCAACTTCATTTGAATATTTTTCAAATAAGGCCTGTAGAAAAAAAGTGCATATCCAGCCCTGAGCTAATATAATATAAATGTTAATGAAGATTTGTGCAGTGAGCTGGGAGATGAGTATTTATAATGCAGCAAAACCACTTTAACTTTTGGATATGAAATTGGATATTTTAAATTCCTTATTTCTTTTCGTTTTTATTTTGCAGGAAGATATAGTAACACAGCTGACTGTAAAATAAATTAGGCCAAGACTGAGTAATGAAAAAATGTGACTATTTGGCGAATTCCTATCTGTTTAAGATGATATGAAATTTGAAACCTGTATAATTGTTTTCAGTCTTATTTGGGAATAGAAATGTGACTGGAATCCATCCAAATGCAAATTTTCCCCTCATTCATAATGCATCCATGTATAAAATCATGATAATTGGATTCTGAAACATATTTTGTAAACAACAAATGTCATGTCGTTGTGATTTTGTTTATGATATGAAAGATGAAGATCTGTCTGCAAATATGGCTGTCAAATACGCACAAGTCAGTATGACGACATAATGGTTATTTGGTCATTTTCTACATTTGTATTAATATAATTTATCAATCAAATTAGTGCTTTCTAAACAGCTTCTTTCATTTTAGTGGTAATTGTCTCATGAATATTGCTGAAATTGAGATCGGGAAGAAGTTAATACAATGAATTGATTCCATGTGAAGTGGCCAGTGGCCCTAATTAACCCAAACATTTGGATTTGATGTTGATTAATTGAATGTGTTTGGTTCACCATCTGCTACAGCTGCACTCAGGTGCATCCAAACCCAGGACAGGTGCTGCGATCCCTCCCCCACCAACCTCACATACACACAATACCAGTGCCAGCTTTCTCTGTCTGCACTTAAGAAGATTCTATAGGCTTAATGTTACTCAAAAGTGGCATTTTAAGGCAAACTATAATATTTTAATAATTACTCTAGTGTTTGAATGAAACACAGCCAAATTATTTCTGTCATGCGAATAGCCTTATGACCACCAAGAAAGTTTTTCTTTTATTCTTGAAGAAATAGTTCTCTCAAAAATGAAAATATTTTGAAATACCCTCAGGGCATTCAAGACGTAGATGAGTTTGTTTCTTCATCAGAACAGATTTGGATAAATTTAGCATTACATCACTTGCTCACCAATGGATCCTCTGCAGTGAATGGGTGCCGTCAGAATGAGAGTCTAAAAAACATCACAACTTCAAACCGTTCAGTCCTCTTTGAAAAATATTGCTTTCTCCAGTGAAAAAGTTGTCTTCTCTGAATCAGGAGAGAAATCTGCATAGATCAAGCACTGTTTACGAGCGGAACTGTTCTAAACAAATTTGTAGATGGATTTAATGTGAGAGGACAAACGGGATGGACTTTTTCACTGGAGGAAATGGTATGGATTTTGGACTATTATAATGTTTTAGCTGGAAGCAACGTTTAAAGTTAAAATGCCTTGATGGATTTTATTACGACCATGTAGCTTTTTGCTTCACAAGATATTAGTTGACAGGCTGGAATCATGTGGATTATTGTGATGTTTTTATCAGCTGTTTGGACTCTCATTCTGACAGCACCCATTCACTGCAAAGGATCCATTGGTGAGCAAGTGAATTCTACATTTCACCAAATCTGTTCTGATGAAGAAACAAACTCAATTACATCTTGGATGACCTGTGAGTATTTCAGCATTTTTTTTTTTCAACTATTTCTTCAAGAAAACTTGAACCCAATTTATTTACAAACTCATCTACATCTTGGTAAATTTTAATTTTCAAATTTTGTTGAACTATTCCTTTAAAACCAAATTTAGCTTGAATTTTAGTTATCGCATTTGATTCTGCTCTGCAATAAACATAGAAAAAACATTTTAATTTTTCGCAAATTTTATATAGTGATTGCAATGGCAGTATTTTCCTAAACCACAAAGCCTAAAGCCAGATAACAAATGAAACAACTGAAAATACATTAAAATAATTAACATGCAATCATAAAAATATCTTTACAATAGTTTACATTTCTATACAATATTAAGTAATTCAGTTATATTACTAGGTCTCTGAGCTGAGCTGTTATGAGACCAGCGACCTAAACCATATAGAATAGTTTTTCTCTCAAACATGACACAATAATCACATTTTCCCAATGGATCCATCAATCTTTTTCTCTTTTTTAAGCTATACACATCTTTCCACATTCTTATTTAAACCAACAAATTATGTACAGTAGCAGAATGAAAATGTCAGCGGAACAAATATGAATATTCTGAAGCTTTTTCTGTAAATCTGCCATACAAAAATAGAGTTCATTATGACACACTCCATACTGAATGACATCATAGAGAACAGAAACAGTGACTACTACATGTCGCTCTGATTTACACACAGCTATGCATGATAAAAACAAAATACAGTGACAATGTACGTACAATATCATCTTTACAGTATCATTACAAATTATCACACATTAAGACATAATTCATTTTGAAGTGTTACAGCGGTCTGACAATATTCCAATCATTCAGAAGTGTGTAAGTATAAGGAGTCTGATGAAACTGATGTGGCAGTATGCTTTCATTAAACCAAGTACTTAACTAATCAAATCAAAATGGGAATCAAAAAAATGATGTATATTTTAATCACAATCAGATTTTACAAAGAAAACATACTTTGAGAAAATGGGGATTTAAAAAAAAAAAAACAGATACAAAAACATCTAATGAAACATATTCATTGTCAGACCTCACATTTTAAAATATTTAAAATTCTAGAATTATTTCAATAAATTCCCTGTTAATGCTGAAGGTTTCAAAAATGCCATGTTACATTTTTCCGACATTTAAGGCTCATTTTCCACACACAGACTGTAAAATCCTTTCATCTTTGCTTAAGGAAAATTATCCTTGAGGGAAAAACCAAACTTTAATGTTTGCATGATGAACTTCAAAATTAAATTTGCACTTACTTGCCTTTTACAGAACATATGCAAATCATATATGATTGAATGTGCCAGATGTTATTAAATGAAAAACAGTGATATTGACTAGCAGATGCTAAACTTGTCAAAATATTTTCTCTGCATCTGATGAGCCAATCGAGAGCCTTCATGGCCTCTTTAAGAAGAGACGTCCGTCTTCACAGAGTTTCATGTCTTCTGTTCAGTGCAGAGCTGATTTCATCTCTGAATGCAGTACTCTAAAAACAAGACTGTACTGCACTTATTGCATTCTATGATCAATATAATTCATTAAATGACCGTTGAAATGATTCAGTGAATAAATGCATTAAGAATACATACTGTACATCTATGAAATAAAATACACAGAATAGAATCTACTTACCTTTAGTTGTCAATATCAGACACATGATTCTCCATCTGAAACACAAAAAAGAAAATCATTTTAGGAATACAGAATAGCTCAGCAAAATCTGAACTCTCAAATCAGAAATGCACTTTTATAGAACAATTTTGAATATAATGCTATGAGCAGTTTGTCTCACATAACCATACCAGAATATAAATAAAAGGAATATGTGCAGTAAATAAATTCTATTCTTTTGAACTATTAAGCAGCACAACTGTTTTCAAGATTGATAATAATAGGAAATGTTTCTTGAGCAGCAAATTATGAATGATTGAATGAAGACTGGATTAATGATGCTTAAATTCAGCTTGGTCTTCACAGGAATAAATTACATTTTACAATATATTACAATTGAAAACAGTCATTTTAAGTTTTAATAATATTTCACAATATTACTGCTTTTACATATTTTTGATCAATTAGATACAGCCTAATTTGAACATAAAAAACTTATTTTAAAATATTACCAATTCCAAACCTTTGAGCACGTAATTGTTTAGCATAGGAACTTTTTCTCCACAGATGACATTACAGTGAAAAGATTCCTTTTTTTTTTTTTACATTCTGATAATTATCAGTTTAGACCTATTTAATTATGGCTTTTTAGTGCATAGAATTATCCAGTTTATGCCCAGAAATCACAAACATTTTCATCTAATAGAGGTGCAGTATCTAACTTATATTGAATGAATATTAACAAAAGCTGCAAAGCAGATGCATAATGATAGTCAAGGTCAACTTCATCTTCTGAGAAAGAGCAGCTCAGGATCTCAAAAGACCTTGAGATTTACTCGTTCAATACTCACATTCAACATAATATATAAACAATCCTGTGACCTCAAGTTCCTTTTTAGAGAAACATATTAAGGCTCCAAAATCACTTCTCTAGAGTATCTTTTAAAAAGTCTAGCCAGTTTTTATTTGTGTTGCTTGGGTATCTGCTAAACCCAGCTGTGTTGGAGGTCACGCTCTGACCTGAAATGTCTGTAACATGCTGTTGGGAATCTTTCCAGCGGGATTTCGCCTTGACGTTTCCCTCCAGTTTAAGAAATGTAGGAGCTCATTAAAATACAGCCAGCCTATCTCCTCAGTGGGAAGCACATCCTAAATCTCAATTTGACTTTGCTGTTGGTCGCGGTGCTGCTGGACCTCAGTGTCTCCAGAGGTTCTGACACGATTTTAATTACAGCGCGTGACAGGTGAGGGTTAAGAGAGCAGGAAGCAGCCCAGCGGAGCCCTGTCAGCTTTTGCTCTCCCAGCCCTGCGTCTCTCATGTCTGCAGCCGTGAATAAATCTGCAGAATTAGCTTCAATGGGGCTTTCAGAGTCACTGCTGCCAGTAAGGCCCGCGGGGGGCCAACGTACCAGATCACTGCTGCCTTCCTCGTCGTAGTCATCCTCGCCACCATCCGTCATTTCTCCCGCCTCCGCGTCCATCTGTCCTTCTCCTCCCTCCTCTCCGGAGTTGTCTGCCATCTCTGATATCGACCCCTCGTGCAAAGAGTCGCAGTTATCCTCATATTTCCTATGAGGCTCTGAAGGAACGACACAGAGATATTATGACGATTATGCTTTATATCAGTCATTACTTATTTGCATAAGAGCAAAATTAGATATTTTTCACCACAAAATTATTATTATTTTTTTTCACAGAAAAATAAAAAAGCTGTCATTTAAAAATGTTTAAAATTTGGAATTCTAAACCTGTTCTAAACTAGACTTTCTTCCAAGCAATATGATATACGAATATTATATGCAAATATAATGCATTAATCCTTTAAAGCCTGACATATGAAATAATAGTCAGAATAATTTAGTTTTTTGAAACAGAGCAGGTTTTCTGAACTTTTAGAAATACATTTAAAAATTGCATGTTTATTTATTTTTTTTTTTTTGTTTATTTTTTTATAATATTTGTTTTTATGGATGTTTTTATTTAAAAATTGTATAGTATAATGCAGTAAGAATACTCAAGGAGGAAAAAGCACCTCGATTTTATTCTGAGTCCCAAACGGAGTAAAAATATGCATACTTGCTGATATTTATATGGCCAAAAAGTACACTGTAAAAAATATTTTTCAGAGTTGTAAATAAAAAAGTTTACTGGAGAATGTTTTATAAGAAAATATTATTTCAGTCTTTCTACTTCAAAATTTCACATTTACTTCTTGCTGTTTCTTTTATTTATCAATGTGATCTTTACAAAGTAACAGACAACTGTCATAAAATGTATATAAATCAGTTTTCAATCTATATCTCCTTATAATGTCTTACTATTATGATATTTAAATGCTAAGTTTTATGATCAAACCTCTATAGTTTGAAAACAAATAATGCAATGCAATGATGATTTAATTTATAATATTTGATACATTTTAAAATGATTATATATATATATATGACCACCATACGACCATCACGTTTTATATATATATATATATATATATATATATAATCACGACCTGATATTAGATGATTTAAGAAGTATACTAAAAGGCCTTTTACTTGCTTAAAAAGTATTTATATGTAACTATCAATCAGACAACAGAAGGCATGCAGTAGATTGTGCACAAAAGGTTTTTCTGTTAAATTTGAATCAGGTTGATCATTTAGAGGCCTTAGAAATTTGATAAATAAATATGATACAGTAGGCTTTATATTGCCTTGATAAGTTAGTAAGAATGTTTTTTGTTGTTGTTGTTGTTATTATTTAGTATGGAAAAAAAGGCAGAAGGAACATTTTTAAAATGTCACCTTTTGTGTTCCACAGAAGTCAGTCAGTCATATGGGTTTGGAATGACATGAGGGTGAGTAAATGATGAAAGAACTGTGATTTTCTTTTTCTTGAATCTGTATGGATTAATGCAATAGACCAAAAGTTTGACTCGTGAATGTGAGACTAGCGTTCTGCAGTCTGCTAGATGAAAACAGTTCTCTCATCTCCTGGCGAACAGAGCGAAATGGGATTTGCTATAGTAAAAGATTGCCTGTATAACAGTTCTGACAAATTGGCTGCTGTCTCCTCGCCTGTCACAGAGATGGATAGCGCATATACACTCCCAAAATTTTTTTCTCTACAGCCGATGTTAGCAACCTTGTCCCGCTGGACTGGATTTTATTCCTGCTCTCTTATAGTTCTCTGTCTGTCTCACCGCACTCAGATCTCTGCTGTTTCTCAATCTTCTCCAGGCGGCCCAGAAGAGAGTCGATCTTCATCTTGATCTGAGTCAGTTCACGTTTGATAGTCTGGAGTTGATCGGACTTCACTGCAAGAGAAGAAAATGCAATAAAAACACACATGAGACAAGATCTGAGGAGATGAGAGTGTATCCTTGCTCATCCTATATATCACCGCAGATAGTTCATGTCTGAAGACTCGTCCAGGGCTGCTGCTGGTTCTAAACTGAGAGTTCAAAGAATTCCCTTTACTGCTGTTTTTAATTTACCGTTATCCTTAATCTCATTCTGACACTGCTTGATATCAGCCAATGCAAGCAAGACTGGTTTTCTCCACGTGCTTTCATGGACTTGGCTTTTAACAGTCAATAAAACTTAACAAGACCTGTTTTTAGCCTGAAATACAAATGATCAAGTTTGAAGCATTTTTTCTGATTATTTACTTATTAAAATAATGCTTCTTTTGGAGATATATTAGCGTGCTGTTTATTGTATACTGCAAAATATACAGTATACTAAGTATTTCACATACTATTTAAACAAACAAATATCAAATATTTGAAAAGTAATAACACACACACAGACACACACACGTATATATATATATATATATATATATATATATATATATATATACACACACACACAAACACAAGCACACACAAAAAGAGTAAAAAAAATATATATATTATTTGCAGTTGTGAATAAAGATGATAAGATTCTGTTTTATAAGAAAATACTGTTCCAAGTCATTAATCAAAACATGGAATCATGGGATAACTCTCCATTTTCAACCTATTTCGTGTCCTAAAATTGTTAATAAATGGAATATAAGTCTGATAATTTGCAGTTTAGATCTTAATCTGTGTAAAATATTAACTTTAGGTTATGTATACAGAAAATGCAAGATTTTTTTGTTTTGTTTTTTAGTGTAAAAACAATTTTATAATGATAAACTTTAATACTAAATTTGATAATAAGCTAATGTAGTATTAAAGTTTATCATTGTAAAATGACGTTTTTACACACACAAAAAAATAATAATAATTTGCAAGTAAATTTTAAAAATAATTACCAACAAACAGCTAGTAACACATTGAATTAAACATTAAATTTTGAAGTAGAAGGACTGGAGTAGTATTTTCTTGTAAAACATACTCTGATAATCTTTGCTTTATTTACAACTTCGAAAAAATCATTTTATACAGTGAAGATGTTTGTCTTAAGTAGTAGCAGACCAGATCTATAGCCAGGTTACAACTGAAGTTGTAGTTCAGCCCCAAAGAAGAACTAGGCAGTTGAAAATCTTGCATCATGACCATTGAGTCATTTAACCACTGGTCACTCTCTTCAGCCATGAATCCACTACATCACATGGGATGAAAAATCCTGCTAGCTTAATTCATGCTGCTAATTTCTGTGTATATTCAGTGCTTTAAATAGGTCCACTGCATTTTTTATCTGACAGCTGTCAGATTAATCTCCTTCAGATGACTACACCATTGAACGCACACTGAATCTAATAATCAGCAGGCCTCTCTGGGCAGGCCAGAATGACCTTGGTCATAAATGAAAACCCAAATAGGCCAACACCGGATCAGTTTAAAAATATGGAAATAGTTCTAGACATCTTTCAGAATTACTTGATGTAACTTCAGACACATGTGGGTGGAATGTCCTGCTTTCGTGTGTTTTGAAATCAGCCCAAAACATCACATTATGTAGATCAGTGTTTGCATGACTCTTTGTTATGCTAATAGGTGGTGGTTAGTGAGTCAAGGAATCATTCATTCAAATGACTTATTAAAAATGCTGATTAATTCGTAAACAAAAACAGAAATAAGAGTGTGTCACTGAATTATTTGTTTCAAATTCGATTCATTAAAAAACACAAATTCAGGAGCAAAACATTGAATAATTAAATTAACCGTTCCATTCAAAAACTTTAAATTATTCGTTAACTAAACAACAGACAGTATGAGTGAATGAGAGGAGAATGAGACTGAATTTAAGAATAATCCTTAATTCAACAGATTAATTAAAAAACAATAATTAATTCAGGAACTAAAAAAACGACTGTCTTTATGATTAAGTCATTGAATCATTCAACTGATCTGTTCAAAAGCATTCAGAAACGAAACAACACTTTTCTTTTCTGAATGAGTCATTGAATCATTCCTTCAAGCAATTTGTTTAAAAATGCTAATTAATTTGTGAAATAACATACTATATTCATATGAGAGAGTCACTGAATGCAACCAATTTGTTCAGAAAATACTAATTCATGCAGGAACTAAACAAGGAGCTTCTTTATGAATGAGTCCTTGAATCATTCATTCGATGGATTAATGAATTTTTCATTCTAGAGATTAATTCAAAAACTCAAGAGACTGTTTTTACGATTAAGCATTTTAATCATTTAAACTATCTATTCAAAAACATTCTGTTTCATTCCAAAACAAAACAGTCATTGAATCATTCAAGCAATTTGTTCAAAAAAAAAAAAAAAAAGCTAATTAATTTGTGAAATAACAGGTTGTCTTTATGTGTCACTGAATGTTTCTTTCAACCAATTTGTTCAAAAATACCAATTCATGCAGAAACTAAATTCTTTATGAATGAGACCTTGAATCACTCATTTAATGGATCTATTTAAATACCTTTATTCATTCATAAACAAAACAACAGACTTTATAAATGTGAATGATTGAATCATTCAAACAAATTTGTTTGTAAAAGCTAATTCATTCAGGAACACAACAAGTGACAGTCTTTATGAATGAGGTATTTAATAATACACAAAACAATGAATCATTCAGGACAAAAAAGGACCTGGCATTTTTGTTTTTAAATCAAAGTTACTGCTTTAATATGCTGAATGACAATTATTAGACAATGCAGTGTGGGTTGAATGGACCTCTATGAAAAACCTTCAGCAGCACCTCTTGACACGGAAAAACCTGCTTCTTCATGATAATTGGAGCTCCAGGATACATATAAATGCTTTGTTGAAAAATTCATTATTTCGTATTTTCCAGCATTTTTCAAGCCGTTGCTCTCCTTGAGCAAGCTGAAGCTTGTGGTTTTGCTGTCACCGCCTTCAGCCCTGATAACACAGCGTGACCCAGCACTGCTGTCACACCGCTGCCAGCTTTTCCACTACCTCGCAAAATGGTGTCCCCTGCCATCACCCGCCCGAGGCAGAAAGCTCTGTGTGTGTGTGTGTAGGTGTTTAGTTGACAGAGCGTCATATCTACTGAAATTCAATGAACATGTCTGTGTGCAACCATTCAAATTGCTCCAAAGCTCCAAATACAACACACGTCCAGAAATTGCCTTCAAGCTTTGCGAACGTGAATTCTGAAGGAGTTGTAATCTGGGCAACCTACAAAACACCAGCTGAGCATCAATTTGATCATAACGGCTGGGAAAACTTTCTCTTTTTTCACTTGTTTTAAGCTGTTTCCTTGTGATTTTTTTTTAGAGGATGTGTGACGTGGGGTACATGAAATGCTGTGGATTATGACACACACATGTTTTTTTTTTCCAAGATCAAGATTCTAGACTAAAATGTAATGGAAAGTCTAGGGGAGACTGGGGCTAGTTGTCACAAGCTATATCTCAGTAACTTTAAGGTCTTGACTTCTAAGCCCTCTTAATTATAGCAATTTTTGATTGCAACACCATAATATCATATCTTTGTATAAGTGCTGGGTAAATAAGTGAACACAATGAAACACCCCCACCATATATTCAGAAGAAAAGTCAGAGTCTGTATATAATGAAGGCAGACTTTAACCGAAAGGTTAAATTGTGTTTTCAGAACAAAAGCATTTTTCTGTAAAGGTCATGTTGGAGTAAGTTGTCAAATGTGTTTTAAATGATATTTTTATGTTATAATGTTATTTGTTTTTTAAAGAAATAAATTCCTTCATTCAGCAAGGATGCAATAAATTGATCAAAAGTGACTGTAAAGATTTATAATTTCAAAAATTAAAATAAATATTATTTTCATTAAGAATATGTTTTCAGCATTGATAATAATATGAAATGTTAAAACAGCAAACGAGGGATCATGTGACACTGAAGACTGAAATAATGATGCTGGAAATTCAGCTTTGCATCACAGGAATGAGTGACATTCTAAAATATATTAACGTAGAAAACAGTCATTTTAAATTGTAATAATTTCACAATATTAGTGTTTTTTACTGTACATTTGATCAAATTAATGCAGTCTTTGTGAGCATAAGAGACTTATTTCAAAAACATTTTTAAAAATTTTACAGACAGAAATTAAACAGCAATGTACTTAACCTGAGAAATATTCAGTGGAGTAAAAGGTTTGACCACTAGCCCCGATCTGCCCTATTTCTTAGGTCTTGAATTACCTTTTTGATAGCACTTCAGTTTAAGTGGTCCTTATAGTGTGACAAATTAAAAAGTCCAAACATTTATGCATGCTCATGGCATTAATATGAGGCCACAAAAGCTTCATGCATAATAGAATTAGCAAAATCCTGTTTAAAATGCTGAGGTTGCTGTACAGCATGTCACAGCGCAAGTCAAATTCCCAATATAATTTCACATACAGACACAAATAAAACAAGTTTTTCTATTCATGTCACTCTAGTTTGTGGCTGACCTCTATTTGGGACAAAAATTGCAGTAGTTGTGTTTTCAGGTCTCCTCTATGTAGCAATCAGTATTTTCTGGTGGCAATGAAAAAACATCATAATTTTAATCTTAAACAGAGAACAACTGCATTTTCTTTAGCAAAACATGAAGCAGTTTTGAGAAAAACAGCCAAAGTAAACTTTTCGAGCCAAATTAAAAGCTATTTTGGTGCAGTATAAAGCTAATCTCCATTTTCCGCTGTGAAGAGAAGGGAGATCTCCCATAAACAGTAGCACTTTTGTGTACATGCCATGGATATTTTTGCTTGTGAATTGCACTGATATAAGAAAAGCCCCGGAGAGGCCACAGCACTACAGCTAAGAGCATTAGTGTCAGGCACCATGGCTAATCTTGACTTCTGAGCTCCATGCTCGGAGGAGATCGCAGGATGCTGACAGATGCTGTGAAAGCTGCTACTTGTGGGTTAGAGATCAAATCTGAATTAGTGTTATGAATTCAAATTTACAGCACAACCGCATGATGTTCTGTCTTGCCGTTAGGCTCGCATTCATAGAATTAAAGGATCATATCAGACGGCCGTAAGTCTCGGTCTCAGAATGCTCTGTTGTTACAAAAATTAATATGTTCTTGATTTTTTGCTCCCATGAAATATAAAAAGTCTCTTTTTCACTCTGTGTAACCTGTAAGAGAGAGCTACTGTACTGACCGACATGTTTCGCCTGTGCCAGACAATAAACCAGCAGTTGTCAGTGACGAATAAAGCTCATGGACTTCATACAGTGTGCAACAGACTGTCAATGCCAGAGTTCAGTGATTTAATGGTGTAAAGTGCATTGTGGATCTGTGGGAGCGATTCCTGCAACATGCACTGTATTATTAATGTCTTTATGCACCGCATGAATGTCATTGCTTTACACACCAAAATGCCAAGTCAAGTTGCATTTACAATCTTCAAGCAAGGCAAGTCAAATTAATTTGTATAGCGCTTTTCACATGGTTTCACAGCAGCTTTACAGCTTTTCATGATGTTAATGTTTATGGAATCTTAATACCTTCATGTCTTATAGTTGCATTTAGCATATAAGAGCAGGGCGATAATAAAGTTTTCATTTTGCGATACAAGCAATCAAGCAGTTGAGATTTGCTATATAGTGTATATCACCGGTATACTGTATGTATTAGGGATTCACCAAAATTTTTGACCGATCTCAAAACAGATTTTGGCCGAAAGAGAAAAATGGTTGAAAATATATGCCACACTCCCAGCAGTGTTCTGCATGCAGGTTTCACTCTCCCTCTAGTGTGTTGTGCCGCTCTGCTCAATATTCCGCTCTATGAATCTGCTTTCTGTTGAGTTGCTCACGGCCCATGTGAACGCTCCATTCATGTACCGCTCATGCTCATCGGAAAAGCAAAGTCTGCTCAAATAATGCACTGACAGGAAATTTTTATGTAATAAAATTGTTCCTGTTTGCAATTGCGCTACTGTGCTGTAACAGTGTAGTACAGCTGTACTGGGCAACGCTGGTAAAATGACGCTACCCTCTCATTCACTGATCTGCTCCCAGCTATGCTCTACTCAGATGCTGTGTATAATAATAATAACTTTGTAGGAATATACATTATTTGGATAATTAGTAAAAAAAAAAAATTTAATCTGATTCTGTTGCACAGAACCGAATAAAAATTATATATTAATATGTAATATTGATATATTTTCTATCCAATTTTATGGTTTTACTTTCCATTTGGTTATTTATTTGCTTTTTATTGCTATTATTAAAATTATTAAAATCATTAAAGTAAGTATCATTGAATAATAAGTTTGATAATAAGTATCATTAAAATTATTGAGTTAAATGAAAAAGTCTTACTAAATTATTTTATATTACTTAATAAAATAATAAATAATTATTAAAAAGCATTTTCGGTTTACAGCCAAATGCATCCAGAATTTTCGGTTTCAGCCCAGAATTTTTATTTTGGTGCATCCCTAGTATGTATGTGGATAAAGCTCGACATACTTATATATCCAAATTTATATAAAGAACTGAGCAAAAATAGTTACATCTGCAAAAAAACAAAAAACAAAAAAACAATCAAGCGGCTGAGATTTGCTATATAGAATATATTGCTTTCCTTGAGTAAGACTAAACAGTATGTACGTATACAGACCAAGCTGGACATACTTACATATTCAACTTTATATAAAGAGCTAAGTGATAATATACTTACATTTTGTAAAAAAAAAAAAATAAAAATCCAGCAGTTGATAATACATAATATTAATTGGATATATTTATATTAATATATTATATATCCAACAATATAAATATATATTATTTGCATACATGTACAATCAAGTCCATAAAGTATTGGACAGTTATTATATTATTTAATTATTGCAGCATTTTCTGTGCTTTTTAATGCAGTTTAAGAAAACAGAATATCTTGTTTCTATACAGTTAGCCTGAAATAGTGTTTGTTTATAACTGCATGTACTGTGATATTGGTTTCTGTGCTTTCAGACAGGCTGAGAGGAGAACAGGACAGCGTGTACTATTGTGAAGAGAGAGGTGCAGCATGTCTGTGAGAAATCGAGCCATCATATATTTGCACTCCAACAATAAATGGAAAAATTACATATATTTTTTCTTTCTTTCCTTAAAAATGATCTAAAGTGTTTACAAAATAAAATAATGACAGCAAGGTATTTTGTGAAATTGTAAGCTGGCTTACATTTCAGCCCAAAGGAGAAGGACGATGATGATGTTGGGGGTCTTGAGGAAGAAGAGGATGAGGTTTTAATAGGGAATGAAGTCTTCCCGCGTCGAGTGGATGGAAGCACCACTCGTGAACGCTTCAGAGGAATCACTGCCCTCGGAGGAGGAGCCGCCCGTCCGTGATAGTCAAAGAGCCTAACCGGATAGAAGAACAAAAGAAGATGTGCAGAGTTTAGAACATCATTAACACTCAAAACCAGGCTTTTGATTCTGAATTATATGGCTTTCTAAAGGTTTTTCACCCCCGAAAACATTTCTGACTCCTGGTTTCTGGTTTCCTTGCAATTAGTGGAGCTACTTTTGAAATTCATCATCATGGCAGGTGAATTTTTTAAAAGAATTTAGAGAAAAGAATGAGGGTACAAGAAAATGTCAAACAAAGGCACATGCCCTTGCTCTCGCATCAATCTCTCAAGGATATTCACAGCTCTCCACCCAGCTGACATTTAGTAAATGTCTCTGCTAATGAAAGATGAGATCAAAAGAAGGAAATAAAATGAATGAAATAAAACAAGGTTTTCTAGAAATTTAGCTTATGAATTTTTATCTGCTTTCTCTTAAATTCTTTTCAAGGACAAACTGTAGGTGGTGTTTAAGATAAATAAAATGATTGATTTCCTGTTGATGTCTTATTTAATTACTTTCATATATTTGTACGCATCTTTTCACCAAAAACATAAATAAAAATTATACGCAGATATTTGACAAAGCTTCAAATAATGCTATTTGAAAGCAGGAAAGATCATGCCCAAACAACTGCTGAAGGACTCAAGTCTTTCAAAATGTGTGCAATCAGATTAATGGTAAATAAATGCATACATACCTATTGTAGAAATCATCCCTGTAGTAATCATAATCAAATTCATAACCACTGAAAAAGACAAAACAAAGGCACAGTGTAAAGTGTGATTTGCAATGTCAAGATGTGATGGAGGGGACATTAGCTCTTTGATTTAGACTTATATTTACAGCTCAATTGATCTGACAGGAAGATTTTACACTTTTGAACACTAATCAATTTATACCTGAGATTTAAATGTGTATAATGTGATGTGTTTTGTGTGAAATTATATAAATTGTTTGGTTCAAACAATCTGACATTACAGATAAATCAATAATATCTTCAGCCTGCAGACAGAATGCAGAGCTCCCATAAACACAGTTTCTCATCAGTTACAGCAGATTTTAAGCAAACGGCTGCGTTTAATAATTACAGTGAGAACCTCCCAGAGTTAGACTTGGGCTTGTTTTAGGTACTGACAGTGAGACAGACAATCTCCAGTTTGTGTGTGACCCCTCAACCAGTAAACTTTGTGTGAACCCTTTAGAGCACCAGCAGCACCAAACATCTCTTCAGAAGACTTATAATGTCAACTGACTAGATAAGCAATAGGGATGCGTCTTCAGTCATTTTTATCTCATGTACAGTGGAGTGCAATAGAAAATGAATGAAAATGCTATTTAGAATTCTTTCAGAGCTTATATTTTCAGCCTGACAATTTGAGCCATAAGTTGAACTGAAAATCAATATGAATTTCAGAATGACTTCGTATATATAGTTTGTCTTTTGCTTTAAAAACAGCAGCACTGGAACCAACATGAAGAAAATCTAATAATCAAGTTCTGTAGTATGATTTGAAAATGTGAAGAAGAGCATCTTGTGCTACAGAAAGTCAGAAAGGAGTTCATATTAAAAGCTCATTTGATTAGCCAGAAATATTGTTGTTGAATCTTACATATTTGCTTTTTACTGCAATTTTTTGTGCTATAGGCTGGCTGAGCATCCTGGCAGGTCAAACAGAAGATGGCATGCTCTCCAGTGTTATTTATTGTAAATCAGTCTCTCATGAGAATCACTGCACAGTGCACAGTGTTTTTTCCACCAAACTTCCAGGCATCTAAAATCACTTACACCAATCACAATACTGTACAACTCTATACCTGACATATCATGGGGCTTTGAAGACTTGCAGAGTTTGAACAGCCTCTCCCTGGTGGTTATAGCATGAATAAAATCTATGAATATTGTACATACGATGAATAAATTCATGAACCAATTTAGGCCTAAGTTTTCCTCTTCTCCCCATAGTATCTTCTCAACATTCCCCACACATACACATTTACCCACATATACATTAATATCTGTCAAACCATACACGTAATTATACACAAATACATCCATCTCTGTCAGATCATTCACAGCCATTATACAGATATACATTTATTTCTGTCAAATCATACCTTACACCTAAGGCCTAAACCTGCCCCTCATCTTCATCATCTTAGCTTACATAACCCTTTAGCTCTCGTCCATCACACTCTGTTACATTACTCACAAATCAAAATAAAAACAAATCGTATTATTTCAGTTCATAAAATAAAACATAACAAATATAAAGTGTTAAAGTGTTGCCATATTAAAAAAATAAAATAAATCAGTAAATATGTATAATTAAGTATAAAATATGAACATGTATTTAATATATACATTTCAATACTCTAAGGTTCAGTTTGTTTATTACTCTAAGTAAATGTTAATTTTTTTAAATATATGATTGTTTATTTATGTTTTTCTATTTTACTTTTTCTAGAGGATAAGATGCACTAATGATTAATTGTGCACAACGACATCAGGACAACAATTACGGATGCGAAAAAGGTCAAACTTAATGCATTTGTGTATTTTAATATAAGTCATTCATATTATGAATATCCTGTCAACTATAGAAACTATTATGGGCATCTCCTCATTTCTTTGACAATTTCATTCCAAACTAATTAACATTCAAAACTCTTTTCCTTGTTGGTTTGCTCCTGTTGTACTCTCCTAATTAAGCCTACCTCAGATTATGTAATGGATTGGTTTGAATTAAAAATATAATGAGACCAAGAAATAAAGAATTAAAAACCCAGAATTAGCCAAATTAAAATACAATCATATAACACAAAAAAGAAAGAAACATAAAATAAAAATAAATGCTTAAGTCCTCGGATAGACACAAGTAATTGAATGATTTTATTATTCTTTGCTAAGTGCAAATAAAAAGGGAAAATGGACAAAAAAATTGTATGGACAAAAACATAAACAGCACTAATCCAGTAATTGTTTCACAGTCCAGTCACTATTTATTTCGCATTAGTTAGTATTTATTGTTTGTTATAAAAAGTTATTAATCCCTATAAAAGCTTGTCAATGAAGCAGTAAATGCCTATTACCCTTTCAAACATTGATTTTTCACTCATTTTCTGCTTGGTTAGTTTTCACTGATGTGTCTGGAGAGCTTTTCGCTTCCTATAAGAGTTCAACCATCTAACCGAACCTGTGAGACACAACTGCAACTTCAGCAACTGAACGAATGTGCTGATAATTGCAGACCGCGGACTGTTCTTTTATCTAAACCTGATAATATGACAAATGTGCTGATGGCTTCACTCGGCCAAACCAATCAGGCTTTAATCCCGTCTACCTCAGCTCTCCTAACAAGAGTAAGAAGAGTAAAAGGATTTCATTCACACATGCAGTATTTTATCTGAAGTAAAATGCACAGTCAGAATGAGCAAACCATTTATAGGCTATGTATAGTACATACATTTGTAAGTACAATGCCATGTTGTTTTATCTTTCTAACAGCATTTAATAGGAAACACTCACCTGTAGACAGCAGTCAGGGGTCGTTTGGATCCTGCTTTATGCCTGTAAGGCTTCGGCTCTCCGGCCATGTTAATATCTGCAGAAAAACACAAGAATTCAGAATCAAACACCTGTAGTAATGAGTTCTCGTTGCATACTAAGGTTGTCGGTTTTGATTTTCAACCACAGCCGGGCAAATAAATCCATGCAACTTTTCTCTGAATCAGTCTTTAATGACTCGAGCGTGGTAGGTAGAACAATGTGGTGCCTGTTTGATGTTCAGCAAATAATTTGTAGCCCTGGGATTGTAAAAACCCCAAACATATCTTGTATTCTAAAAATACAGCAGAACTTTGTTTTCCCAAATATCTGTTCTCTAAAAACTGATTTTGTGCAATCTACGCCTTGAATAACAACAAAATACAGGTATCTAGGAGAAATGCAGTCCTGCAGTCCTGAACTGAACATTCTGAACATTCATTGCATGCAAATTGCTGATAGTAGCAAGCCTTTAAAGGTGCAGTGCTAGGTTAGGTAATGTGGTGCAAAACTGTGTAGTGAATTTGTGTTATATTGTTTTAAATAATTCAAAATATTTTGCTTGAAAAGCATGGCCTTTCTTCTATCTTGTAAAACAAATGCTACTTGGTTTGTTATTTTGTTAACTAATGCAATGACTTTCATACATTTTTAAAGGAATAGTTCACCCAAAAAGGACTGAATAAAGTAACTTTATGAATAGAAGCAAATCATAAACAATGGTTTGAATTTAAAAACGTCTTAAACGGCTTTTCATCAGCTGTTTGGACTCTCATTCTGATGGCACCCATTCACTGCAGAGGATCCATAAGTGAGCATGTTATTTAATGCTAAATTTCTACAAAGAAACAAGCTCATCTATCTCAGAAGACTTGAGGGTGAGTAAAATTTAGTATATTTTTTATTTTTGGTGAACTATTCCTTTAAATGTGGGTCCTGTGTCTCAGTGGTAGAGCATTGCGTTAGCAGCGCAAAAGGTTGTGGGTTCGATTCCCAGGGAACATACATGGTAAAAAAAAAACGTAAAGGCTGAATGCACTGTAAGTCGCTTTGGATAAAAGTGTCTGCTAAATGCGTAAATGTAAATGTACCTATTCAAATACTTTTTGAGGTTTAATTTCAGTCCATTTTGTGCACTGTTTATCCATTTTGTGCACTGTGTATATCTTTCAACAAACTATAGATGAAAACCTGTACTAAAACAAATTAATTTCACTGCTGCAGCAAAAGAAAGGGAAAGGATGAATAGGAAGATAAGGAATGCTGAAGCACTTGACCTTGGTGCATCTATATATACATTAAAGCATTTTTATCAAACCATCATCCTTGAGCGATAGCACAAAGCACAGAACATCTGTGAGACTTATCTCAACTATCTGACCAACACAACCCAGCATACCTGTCTGCAGCATTAATCACAGAAACACTCCTTGCTGCAATTCAAGGGAATTCAGAGTGGAAACTCTGCCATAGAACAGCGACATGGTTAGAATCACATTTTATACCGAAATCTCACACTGATAGATATGGACAGACTGTGCTTAGTGGTTAGTAATAGTTGAGCTGTGAAAATTATGCATCACTTGCTCACCAATGGATCCTCTACAGTGAATGGGTACCAATTAGTATAAGAGTCTAAACAGCTGATAAAACCATCACAATAATCAACAAGTAATCCACACCACTCCAGTCCATCAATTGACATCTTGTGAAGCGAAAAGCTGCGTGTTTGTAATAAATCAAATTCATCAAATGGTGTAAACTTTCAAACCATTGCCTCTGGCCAAAATACTAGAACATAATCCAATAATAACACTTCCTCCAGTGAAAAAGTCGATCCCTCTGTTGTCCTCTCAATTCAAAATCCACCAATATATATGCTTGGAAATGTTTTGGCCAGTTTTCGCTTGTAAATGGTGCTTGATCTGTGCATATACTGTATCTCTCCTGATTCAGATGAGACATTTCACTTGAGAAAGCAATATTATGGATAGAGGACTCATATTTTAGCTGGAAGCAAGGTAAAAACATTTTAATAATGGATTTGTTTCTTACAAACACAGATTTTCACTTCACAAGACATTAATTGATGGATTGGAAACATATGGATTACTTCTGGATTATTGTGATGTTTTTATCAGCTGTTTGGACTCTCATTCTGACGGCACCCATTCACTGCTCATGATTTATTGGTGAGCAAGTGATAAAAAGCTAAATTTATCCAAATTTGTTCCAATAAAGAAAAACTAATTTTTGGCTGAACTACAAATACACTGCACAAAAACAAGGATGTTTTGTCATTTGCTTCTTTCTGGATCAAAATGAGAGGATAAAATTTGACAGAAAACATGAAGCCTTTTCAGAAAGCATCTCCCTACAGAAATCCTGTTATTTATGCTGATCTGGGGTAAATGTTCAAGCACATCGGCTCACAAAATGACTCAGATATGGTTTAGCCAACTTCACTTCTTCAAACAGCATGATTTATGAGAAATCAGGATCTGATTCCCATTTAATAAAGCATTTGTTTGCTTGCTTCAGATGTATCCGTACAAGGGCATCTGTCCAATAATGTAGAGAGATGCAAGAGAGTGACGTCTATTTTTTGCTGATTGATGGTAGGCACAGAGGGGATGTACTGTAGCTCTGGCCACAAGGGAAAAAATTCATTTATCTGCATCTATTCGCTGGACTTCTAATGGTTGCCTGGAGACAGGCTGAGCACAGAGGAGCTCTCCGTGGTCCTGAACCCTGCGCTGGATGAGGGGGGAGTGGATCTCTTTCACTGTTTGGATCGTAGCACCATGAAAGCTTTCCATTGAGACGGGCACTCACAAAGAAACATGTGCGGCATCTGAAACAAGCCCTATTCACAAACCTTTGTTATTTAACATAAGAAGCATTACAGTGGTTCCAAAAGGTATTTTGATACTTCAAAATGACACAAATGGCAAGACATTCGATAAAGTATTCAAACTGAGTGTTATTTGCTTTAAAGAAAGATATGCACAAGGACAGTTTTCCAGCATTTTGCAAAAATATGTTTATTCAAAATAATAAAAAATAGATACTGTTCAAAATGAAGGCAAAAAGCATCTCGTTGTCAAACGTTAGTGGAACAAGTCCATAGATAATGTGAGGAGACAGTCTCCTGTGCAATCATTTTGTTCTGACAGGCGACAACCCTCAAGAAGGAAAAGCTGCTTCTGATTTATTGTTTTGTTTCTGTATATCATGCTGCTTTTTTTCTCTGTATAAAGAACAACCTCCATCTCTCAGCACCCAGTCTGATCTTTTATCAGTTTGACCTTACAAATAAACCACAAACACGGTGGTGTACATGCATTAAAAATAAATATATGTTAAAAGTAACTAGCACAGAATGTCCAGTGACAACTGTCTGTTATTTAATTTAACATTTGCAAAACTACGCTGACCAATCAGAATCAAGTATTCCAGCAAGCTGTCTTTTATATATATATATATAAATAATATATATATATATATATATATATATATATATATATATATATATATATAGTGCTATATATATAAACATACACACACAACTCAGCTGGGTGCTGATTTATCCTCAGTTGCCATCTGTTTTACTGCTTGCTAAACAGAAGAGCAAGCAGACTGCTGCTTACAGCCAACCCTTCATTTTCTTCCACTTAGCACACTGTCACATCTGAGAGTCACAAGCGTAAGGTACAGGCTCACACACCTTAATATAGTGCACACAGAAACACACTCTCTACCAGCCATAAAGATATCCATGTGGCCTCTATTTAAAACCTGATATTCAGCAGGTACACTGACAATTATGTTGATGCATCTGATAATATGACATGAAATGTGGTGTACATGTCCATCTTTCCTAGTGTTATCACCAGCAAATCACAGAATCTCAATCTCAATCTCAACTCGTCTACTTTTAAGGTGCTATTTGGAAATTGAACAAAGGATTTATGTTGTACAAATGAAAGCAAGTCACATGGGTGTGGAACAACATGAAGGTGAGTAAATGATGATAATTAAATTTTTGCATGAATTAGCCTATTCTTTTAACAGAACATGTAGCGACCACGAAAGAGTCCATGGAGAGATTTTCCGTGGCTTACCTATGCATTCATTTCAAATTCCTTTACTGACCTAATTAAATATGGCACATCTGGCAACACTCATCTGCACTTTACTTCTTGAAGTTGTACAGTTGCGTCTACATGAGTTGGTTAGTGAAATGTTAAACCTCAGCACTGCAGGGACCTCCATAAGCAGACTGGCCTCATCACATCCTCGTACAAAGCCCTAGCTCTGCTGCAGACAATATGATGGCACGATAAAAAGTCAAGACATCAAGCACAAGCTTTTTTTTTAAACAAGTAAATAATGAAGCACTGCAGGCGCCTGAGGGATTGGGGTGTTAACGGGTTTATAGCCGGTAATCAGACGCATACGGCGAGATGTGAGCAGCTAAAGCAAACATAAACATCTCCAGAGCGGGTTGGCTCTGATAATCCAGCCATATGAAGCGATCATGCCTTTTGATGATAATCTGGCTGAAGAATTTTTCTTTGCACTAAATTAGTTATGTCAAAGTACTCAAAAAATCCTGTTACCACACTTTAAACCACAGATCAGCAAGACATTTTAGAATGAAACCACTGTATTCATAGTCCAGCAAGGATTTAAAGACTCTGAAATTATGATCGTGAGCTGGTCAGCAGTTATGCTGCCTTAAAATGATGTGACACATAAGGAAAAAAAAAAGAAAAAGAAAAAATATATAAAAATGTTACCATAAAACATTGCTAATTATTTTACTATGAAATGAACATATGCAAGAAAAAAATATATTTATGGACAATAATTGTAATTTACAGATTTTTGGAAGAAAATATGTTAAAAAAGTAATAATGATAATAATAAAATTACCATATAATTGATGGTGGAAATCTCTGTTATAATTATATAAATAATCCTCTTTAAGACAATACATGTACTTTTACAGTAAAAATGTCACCTTACACAATGAAAAACAATTTAAAAATATCCACAGAAGTACTTGCATCAGTGCTGTTATTGTTAACTAAAACTCTTAAAAAGATTTTTTGGTAAGTGAAATAAAGGTGAAATAAAATAAAACAAATATAAGATGAAAAAAACTTAAACAGAAACTAGAAATTTTGCTTTATAAGCTAATTGAAGTACTTAAATTACCAAAACTAAAATTTAAATAATAAAATATTTTTTAAAAAACCTTATATATATTACAAAACAACATAAAATTATTAAAATATAAAGTAAAATTAAATTTAAAACGAAAAATATAAAAGATAATTTAAAATATTAACAAATCCTGTAATAGTATGAATAGTAATAAATTAATACTAACCTGCATATTAAATCACATTTGATTATTTCATATTTAAGTACTTTAAACAACATGGTACAACACAGATTTAAGTAGTTCAGTTAGCCTGGCAATCAAATAATGTTAATGATATAAAAACAAAAATTACATACAGTACTTGTAATGGTTAATTTCTCTAAACCCCAGCTGCCAGTTTTTTATGTTAATGTAACTGAATTTTGTGGAAGTGCACAACATTTTATAATGGTGGAATTTAGTTCATAAAATGGGAAAAGAGAAAAGAAAAGAAAAAACATGTATTTGAACTACAAAACAGATCAAGGGCCCTTGCGTTGTGCCTGTTGCTCTAAATAACCCACATTCTGATTGGCTGGGAATTCCACAAAATTAAGAGCAAGAATTGCAGACGCAGAGCTCATTCTTTTTACATTTACAACCCAAGGATACTTCATTTTTTAATGGATGTCTCATAAAGCTTTTCCACTTATTCTGTGTCTCCTAAGAAACTGTCTTTGTTCTGAAATAATCCATCTGAGTGTATCACTATAAAAAAAAAAAAAAAAACAATTAACTAACAAGAACATCCAGTTTGGGCAGGATCAAACTATACTTGATGGATACAAACAATACTTTACCATGCAATTTTGGCTCTGTGTACTCCGTATATAAATTTCATTTGAGGCCAGAGGACATGCATCTTGAAGGAATTCTTGTGAAATTTAAGCAGCGTTTGGGACCAAGTCCACACTCATCACCGTCACACTCACAGCCCAGTGGGATGACCAGGTCAAATCCATCCGTCAGATGTGCACTGTGGCTCTGAGATCTATAAACTTGCACTGACAGGGTTATCATAGACGACAGGCCCAGAAGGAACTGTTATTCTGAACTGAGAGGTATCATACTGATT
This sequence comes from Cyprinus carpio, assembly GCF_018340385.1. NCBI lineage: Eukaryota > Metazoa > Chordata > Actinopteri > Cypriniformes > Cyprinidae > Cyprinus > Cyprinus carpio. Next base: position 20,768,812 of record NC_056595.1, read on the forward strand.
TTCTATTAAAAATAGCACAAAAAAATCTCTCTGTTATTAGTAACTGAGCAGTAACAACAACTCTAGTCTTCTGTTTAGATCATTTTCTTTATATGCATTTCCCCTTCTCCTCCTACTGCACATCTGAATGTCAAGAGGGATGTAAAACAGTGTGGGGCTGTTCATAAATTTAGATATTTCTACTTTTAGAATGTGCTAGTTTTAAGAGGCTTATGGGTGCTGAAGATTTCTAGATACAGATATGCATAGCTTCTGTTTAAAATAAGGTTTTCATAGATGATGATGATGTCTGGCTATATTCACACAGCAGCAGCAGAAAACGGTTTTTAGTCTATTTTCTATGTCAAATATGGTCACATTAACACATTCAAACAGTCTTGCTTAAATTAAAGTACTACTCTATAAAAAGTATTAAAAATTGAGTATTATCACAAGATCATATAGATTAAAATTTACACTGTAAAAAAAAAAATCAAATTTGTAAATTAAAAAAATTTATCAGCGTATGTTTTACAAGAAAATACATTTTCTTCAAGAAAATATCTTTGCACTTCACAATTTCACATTTAATTCAGTGTGTTTCTGGCTGTTTCCTTGTAAATAATTGTGATATCTACTGGTGATTTCTTTGTGAAAATTGTTTTACCACCAATTTTTTTCAGTGTATATGAATAAAGAAGATATTTTTCTTTGATGATTTTTGATAGTTTATTTTAAATGGCCCCAAAGTGTGACAGGTTTTTTTTATGAGTGTAAATGCTGAATGTAGTTTTTAAATTAACATGAGTTCATTTAAGCTTCATGCATAAAAAATTCTGTAAAAAAGTATGCATTAATTATATCATAAAAAGTATGAAAATGAGAAATAAGCAATTTCTTAACCAGAAATATAAGCAGACTATCCTCATAACCAGTGTTATGTTACAGTGAAATAGCATTATAGATTTTATTAATATTTTGAATTCATTTTTATTTTTATATTTCATATTTTATATTTAAATTTTAAGTGTAGTTAAAGTTTTAGTAATTTTGTTATGTCTTTTCTTTTTCTTTTTTTTCAATTTTAGTTATTTTAGTAGCCTAAATCAAATTTACTAAAATGAGAAATGTTGCCTCTGCAGCTAGCTGAAATAAAACAAAAGTAAAAGTTACATATATTAATTATATATCTATATATCTATATCTCTCTCTCTCTCTCTCTCTCTCTATATATATATATATGTATGTATATATATATATATATATATATATATATATATATATAATATATATATATATATATATATATATATATATATATTAAGTTAACATTTATTTTATTTTAGATAACATTTTTTAAATGGTTTTAGTTTACTACAATAGCCCTGCTCATAACATATTTTATGGGCACAGTAACATTGTGCAACATGCATCTCAAAAGGTTTAGTTGCAGCTAATGGATTACCTGCACCGATCTGTCATGATGAGGAGGAGGAGGAGGAGGAGGAGGAAGAAGAAGAGGAGCAGGACAATGAAAAGTACCATTAAGAGAAATCTGTCTTTGATGGATATTAAGTTTCTCAATTGATTCTGGCTCAGTGTAACATTAGAGGAGAACCGTGACACTGATCACACTCATTTCAGCTACTGAACGACCAAAAATATCAAAACACAACCATCATACTGCAATAACACTTAATAGAGTTGCCAAGGGTTTTAATAGGAAGCAAATTCACATATCAGACTACTTCAATCATGGATTCAGCATTATGAGGATGTGTTATTTTTCAGATATAGATATAACAGGAGCCTGGAGTCATGTGTAATGTGTATCACACCACTCATGCAAAACACTTGACAATTTGCCAACATGCAACTGAACTGAACAGGTGAGACTGACAGAAAGGACATTCAAAAGATACAAACATGTATACCGTTCTTTACTATTACTATGCTTTCTATGACTAATTGCGAGCTTATGCGAATAATGCGAAATGCACTGAATGCAAAACAACAAATTCTCAAAGTTACTGATGGTCGTAAACTCACACCGGTGATTTCGACGTTTCCCTTTAAACATGGTCATTCTGTACGGATCCAGTTTGACGGCTTGAGAATCCTGCTCGCACTCGGGAAGAAAAGACCGAACCTCCGAACCTCAGCCGCGATTTCGCACAAACAGATCTTTTTTTCCGAGGGTGAGGAAACGAGACTCACTGTCACAGCAGACGCTACCAATACCGGGGTCTAGAAAGGGGCGCTTTTCTATCTAGATCAGATACTGCTCCAACTACGGTGAAGGTTTGTTAATTAATATTCATGATCCAGTCGTTAAGAATTGGACGTCAACCACGCGTCGTCAGCACTTGATGCTTAATATTCAAGATAAAAATCTTTGTCATTGGAAGGCTACTACGGAACGTCAGCACGTTCTCATTAATATTAATGAATCCTTCGCTATGGTACGATTTGCAATTAAAAAAAAAAAAATTTAAGATCGCAGTAAAATATTATCTAGTTTTATTTTGGCACTGTATTCATTCATTCATTCATTCGATCAAAATTACATTTCAGTTTTCAAATAAATTAATTAATTAATCCTTTATTATTCTCAGTTTGGGGCTTTTTAATTTTCCTGAATATTTTATGCAGTACTTCTTTCATGAGAACTTAAAACATATTTTTAATTTATTTAATATTTATGTGTACAATTTGTATTTTAAATATATATATATATATATATATATATATATATATATATATAGATATATATATATATATATATATATATATATATATATATATTACAAATATTACAAAAAGTTTCTTTTCTTTTTCTTTTCTTTTTTTAATACATAGTTTGAAGACGTTTCAAAGAGTGTCTCATAATATGGAAGCATATTTGCATGCAATAATATTCAGTTATATAAATGCCTATGTGGATGTTCAAGAAAGCAAATAGGAATAATCCCTGGCAAATACTTAACAAAATCTCTGAACTCTGGGCTCTGATTAAATATCCCATCTGAGTTTCACAGAATACGGAAAGCGAAGCTGCCAGCATCCAATCTCATTACAAATTGGCATCACTCTCTCCTCACATTCAGGATCATTAAATGTGATCCAAGCATTTCAATCTTACACCCAAATGTAGTTTTTGTGCCAAAATTTGCATAGAGTTGCATAAAGCCCTCAGGTTAGGTGCTGGGACAAAATTTGATGAAATCATGTCTGCTCTTCCCTAAAAACACCCCACTATTTTCATCTTTGTGAACCATCTTGATTATATCATGATCATACAGTATTGTTATGTTTTCTGCTGCAAGGGACTGCGTTATTAAGAAGACAGATAAAGAAAAAGCACAGTCCTATCCTTCTCATAATGTGTGATTTATTCAGTTAGCTGTCAGTGCATGGCTATCAGTGTGTGGGTTGTTATGACCAAAATAGCATCGAAATATACTTTTCAAAATCTGACTGCAGTGAGAAAGATACCCAGAACAATGCTGCCAATATCTGCATATCCTGGCCTACTTTAAACATCATCAATTACATGCTTTTTATAAGGCAGGAGCAATGAATGATTTTCTACAATGTCCAAAAATGAAAACGGCTGTGACTTAGAAACAAGTGAAAATAAAGAGGGGTGCAAATCAATGCATGTCTGGGCAAGTCACTGTTATATTTTGAGAAATATGTTATTGCAAAGAAGCGTTTGGTGGTGTGATCTGTCTTCCATTATGTATATTTAGTGTCCACAATTACATACATATCAAACATCTGCATTGCATGCATATATGCATATACATGTGCAGACAATTGCTGTCCCAGTAGTAATTGGAAACTCAACAGCGCCATCTTCTGGATAATGCAATGCTGCTGCTCTTTTTTTTAAAACCTTATGATTCTCAAAATATACTGTCTAGTCTAGTGAGTCTTAATGATTTTAAGGTACTGTTCAATCCATGTGCATATATTATATTTTATTTATGCATTTTAGTTAATGTCATAATTTGCTTATCAAATCATTTACATGACGTCCAAAATTCCCTCATAAACAGTTTTTTTTTAAATGCACTAAAATTTTATTTATCCCAGAACTTCTCAGTTTGTAGCTTTTGAACTTTTCCTGTATATTCTACATCATACTTCTTTCATGAAAGCTTAAACTGTTTTCAATGTATTTGATATATTATGTGTACAATTTGTATTTTTACATTTATTTCTAACAACAACAACAACAAAAATAAATAAATAATTAATGTCTGCAGTCCTCATTGCAAATTAATTTGCTTACTGTCATCACTGTACCCGTCTTTATCTCTTACACACACAAAAGTGATTTTGCAAAATGTATTGGCAACTCTTTTCCATACAGAATTGGGGCAGTCAAACTAAAAATTAAAAATAACAACAAACAAAATAGACCATAAAAATATCATTACAATATATTGAAGCAGATTTATTTAATAATTAAATTTTATTAACTACATGCAGCACAAACTTACAGAATTAGCATGAGAACGTCAAAGATGTTTCAGTTATCCAGACTACAACTTTTTTTCTCATACGGATGATATTCCTGTAGAGAAAAAGAATTGCAGTAATGCTTAACATTCATATTCACAGTGGAAACGTTGGAAACGTCCTCTAAAAATAGCCGGAGTTTCTTTTGATTGTTTATTTATCTATGAGAACTAGAGACATTAAGGGGCATCTTAAATTAGCTTAATGGTTGTAAATGGATGATATATAGCTGATAATAGCCTCATAATGGGACAGAGAGTTCTAGAGTGCACCAAATCACATTATAACACTGAAATGCCATTTAAACAGTCACTGGGGTCTGACTGATTTAATGGAGTGTCATATCGCTTGCAGAGTCAGTCTTCGGACCACACAAATGCACACAATCACACACTCAAATACCCCGACAAATAATGGCACTGGAAAATAATGAAAGCATCAAGCATGGAATCCTGTTTGCTGAGAGAAAACGGCGGCAGAGAACATTTTATTTCTCTTTAGGGGTCCTTCTCGATAACCTACATTCTTTTCCACCCAACCGGGATGCTTCCTTCAAATAATAGAAATCATAATGAAGACAGTATTGTTCCCTATTGCTCAGTTCAGTGGAGCTGATATCCAGCATGATGGCACACAGTCCTGGATTAATGGAGTGTGCTTGATGGATGGGACATTGCAACGCACTACAGTGAATGACAGTCTCACCACAACACACACAGAAGGACTGAAGAAGAAAGGTAGAGATTTAGACTAAAGGCAGCTTGAAAGAATAGGTTATGCTAAAATCAAATCTGATTTGGGCATATATATTCAAACTGCAGTGTGAGAATGTCTATCAAGTATATCTTGACGTTTATGGATTTGGATCTTTTGCTAGAGAGGACAGAAGGCTCTGAGCACCTTAATGGACTGTCGGCAGATTAAAGTTAAAAGTTATTTGAGGAGATAGATGGTAGCATCTGACCTTTAAACACAAAAAACACAAATCAATGCAAGACTGGAATAGGATTGTGAAAAGGCCATGAGAGATAGAAACTGCAGGTGAAAAAAAAGAAAAATAAGTGTGTGTGTTGCATATTAGAAAGACTTCTGAGGGATCATCAATTCAGCTTTGGAATAAATATTTCAAAATACATCAAATAGAAAACAGTTATTTTTAAATTGTAATAATATTTCACAATATTACTGTTTTTACTGTATTTTACATCAAATAAATGCAGCCTCAATGAGCATAAGATTATACTTTTGAATATTATTCTCTAAATCCAATTTATTTTATTGTTTTATTTTATTATTATGATTTTTGTTATTAATTTTGTTTATTTATTTATTTTAAATTTTAAGACATTTTTATATGCAATTATTTAAAATATTAAAATGCATTATTTCTAAAATATTTTATTTAATATATTATATTATTTATAAATGTATTTGCACTTCTGTCCCACTGTTACATATATATAATGGGAATTATGACGACAACACACACACACACACACACACACACTGGTGCACTTATCATTATGGGGACATTTAATAGAATGGTTTTTATACTGTACAAACTGTATTTTCGATCCAGGAAAAGATACAGAAAGGCAACACTGTTCCACATGAATGAGTTTGGACTCTGATTTTGGCTTTCTGTATGAGCCGTAACACACTAGTCTGGTCTCATCCTGATTATGAGCTGGTCTGGGGTCAGTGCACTCATTGACCCAAACTCTGGCTATTCTAATTCAGGTCTCTCTGCTGAGAACAGACCGATCTGAAGCCTGTCATAAATTCAGACACGGTCTTCCTCCTGCTGGAGAACGGGAAGGTGCTTATGGAGATAAGAGGGATTAGAGATGGTGGGAATGGTTTTACAGTCTTCATTCAGTAAATTAATCTCAGGGCGATTATGCAAAAAACAGACAGGTTTTACCCTTTTCTGATATGTATGAATCCAATTCGTGTAGCAAGCTCAATATTAAGGTCAAAACTCACAATCAGACAGACAAATAAGATGTTACTTCAGAGATTAAATATGTAAACAAAGCCCTAGTTGATGGTCCGGATGGCCTGTGTCAAGAAAGACCAAACATTTTTAATCTTCCGCTTTAATTCCAACATCAACCACCGCGTGGCGCTCTAAGATCATTATGAATCAGCACTGCTGGGAAATGAGCATCAAATTCAGATCTGAAAGCGTTTCAGAAGTCTGACACTGGCTGCAAACACAATTTCACAAAGAAATGATTAGTTAATACAATCTGATTTAGTCTCCATCAAGAGTTATTCATCCTATCTAGAGACTGAATTACATGTGACAGCAGAATTGGGAGATGAGAATGGGGAGGAATATGGATTCATCTTCTTGGCTGATATCATATGAAGTGCATAAATCCAGCAGGAGCTCATAATAATAATGTCACTGTGAGATCAGGTCAAGGGTCAGTTTGTTTAACACTCCAGACGGCGCTGCTTCAATAATGTAAAGTAAGGATGTAGAATAGAAATTTCATTTTACAGTGTAACCTCTTTTTTATTCACATGACAATGAAGGTCTTAATGTGATTTCACTTGACATGTCTTGTCCCCGAACGCTCTGTAAGAATAATAGACTCTGCTATAATTTTGCTCAGGTGTTGCTCAGCTTTTCATATCTGACTAGAATTAATAGAGTTCTTATTTATAAAACTCATTTAGAAAAATCTCACTTATACAATGTAAATAAATTAATTTTAAAAATGTTAAAATGTTAATAATATTTTACAATATTACTGTTTTTACAGTCTTTTTGATCAAATAAATGTAGTTTTGGTCAGCATAAGACACTTCAAATAATAAAAACATTCAAAAATAAGTTTTAAACGGTAGTGTACATATACATTTTTTGGAATGGATTTTAATGTGCTAAATTATAAATATAAATACATAGCCAATTTTCACTTCAGAGCTCTTTATGCATTTGTTTCCATGCTAAACATCGATACTTCAAGATCAATCCGCTAGTGCAAAAGTCTCTGTTTGTTCTTCATTGAATCTCAGTGTTGTCTAACCCAAACAATTACAATATTAAAGAGATCTAATTAGTGATTTTCCCTTCCTAGCCTCCAAATCACTACTCTAACTGAGGGTAAAGACTCCTGGATCAACCTTGGGATAAGTGTTTTGCTCAGGGCCACTGCAGTGACAGGACAGCAATGGGATTTGAGGAACTCTGGGTCACCCCTACTTGAGATTGTACCAGGAACCTGAGGCAAATCACACATTACTCTATTTGGCTCCTTCCTGCTATTGAGAGCCAGAGGAAGCTGGAGGTTGGACGAATCTCTTATTTGGCATTATATATTTGCAGTAAACTTCCCTGGTCTTGTTTCCCTCTGGCTTCTTCTATATCCTTCTTCCTACCCATGACTTTTCTCCTTTTAAATGGAACGTCTTTTGTACTTCCTTCAGGCATCAGCAGGAGATCAAATAGGTTTATGGCAGCTTCATGCCAAACTACGGCATAAACGCTTTTGATGCAACACTGATGGCTGTCAAGGCCACGGCAGTCTTGACTGTGAACTTCCTGCACTGTAAAATCATTTTTATTTATAATTAGAAGGAAAAATCTCTCTCAGATTCAAGAACATATGTCCGATTCTCTTCGACGTGACCTGTGGATGACCCGATTCCTCCGCAGCACTTACAGGGTAAGAGTCATTACAGCCAGTGCACTGATTTAAGGCCTGTGCGATCACTTCTGGTTGGTGTGTGAGTCAGTCTGTTCACCTAGAGACAGAGGTCAGGTGTTGTCACTTCATGGAAACTAGGATGTTGTGTGTTTGAGTGTAAAGAGCAGATCCTTTTAAAAGGTCTCGCAGGGTTTCGTGTGCTCAGCGGCCCGGCGCACATCTCCATTAAACCTCTGCATTTAGGATGTAAGTTCCCTTTCTGTCCTCTCCTCAAACGCAGAGGTTCCCATAATGGTGCAAAATGGACGATGAGTGTGAGGAAGATGTGAAATTTAAGATGAGAATGTGAGGAAAAGGATCAGAAATTTGTCATAGACTCACACGGAAACATAACTTTTTCTGAAAGCAAACAAGCATGCAGCAAAAAAATAAAAAATAAAAAAATAAACTTTATCCTATGTATAATTTTTAAAAAGTTAGATAGATAGATAGATAGATAGATAGATAGATAGATAGATAGATAGATAGATAGATAGATAGATAGATAGATAGATAAATGATAAATAATATTAACTGTTATTAACAATATGAACTGTTAATAATAATAATACTATAAATCAATAATAACATAAAACAATAAAATAAAAAATATAAATAAATAATAATGTAAACCCTTTTTTTGTGCAGCAAGACAACTTTCTGAAGAATCATGTGACACTTAAGACCTAAATAATGATGCTGAAAATTCAGCTTTGCCTCACAAGAATAAATTAAATCTAAAATATTCAAATAGATAAACTGTAGATAAACTAGTAATGATAGATAGATAAACTGTAATGATATTTCACAATATTACTGTTTCATTTTTGATTAAATAAATACAGCCTTAAATGCAAAATTACATGTTTATATTTAAATTAAATTAAAAAATATTGTTGAAGTTGAATTAAACTATTTTAATGTAAAATAAGTTAAATGTGTTAAATACAATTTGATGGTATTGTACAATAAATTTTAATCTCATTGATTAAATGCAATAAAATCAACCTATTCATTTCCATGAATTCAGTATCCTATTAACCTAAAGGGCTTCATAAACATTTCTACTTCTCCAAAGTTGTAATCATGTAAAATGTAACATTTTAGTGACTGTCAATATGTTGAAATTATACGTTTCAGTGTCTGTGCAAACATACGAAATGTGGTAGAAAAGCACTTTATCCTTGAAACCTAATGACACAACATTGCCTTGCTCATCGGCCAAACCTTAACACATCATTTTGCTTGTTTGAAACTCATTCATACACTCAATTCAAAGTGATTCAATTTATGAAATTCATTCTGCTGCCGTTGTGTACAGAATAATGACACAAACTTATATATTCATTCAGTACTGTAATGAAAAATATCTTAGCCTATTACTTTTCTCCCTGCTTCTGTTCTCCGCACCACTCAGACAACTGATAGCATCATTAAAATGCATAATAATAGGATAATATGATAATTTGATAATCTGAGGATAATTAAAGCTTTGCAGAATCCTGTGAGACTGGTTTGGAAGATGAAGATGAAGATGTGAGGATGATGATGTGAAGATGTACGGATTTGAGAACCAGGGAGAAATCCAGAAGCTTTGAATTGTATTAATATTCATTCTATTATCATTAAATCATATTGCTTTAAAATATACATTCTTCCCCTGTCGAGCCAGTCAGATCTGTGATTCATGTTTGCATTAAAGGGCACTTTGAAGTGTGTTTGACATGAGCTCTATATAATTGTAATGGGTGTTTTTAAACTGGATTGACTTCCTGGATATACTGCACCTCCTTATGGCAGCTCCATCTTAAAGTAGAAACTGAAGTGTAATGTTTCTGAAGCCGGACTTCAAGTATGAGAAATGGAGGGCTTATACGTTACACCCAGCAGTAATTAAAGACAAACTTTCATCAATGATCATCCTCAGCTCTTATAGATCAGTGGTTCTTAACCAGTTTTGCTTCAGAACCCTGATAAACACTATGTTAAAGTCAAAGCGATTCACTTTGCAACCCATTTAATGTCCATGATTTGTCAGTAAAGACCAGGAATTAATTAGTATTTAATTTTTCTGTTTTTCAGGGTCTATTCTCATCAATTAAACAACTTACTGATGTTTGGTTGGTTGGTAGGATAGATAGATAGATAGAAAGAAAGAAAGATAAACCCTGACAGCTCAAAACAACTGCATTTATTTGAAACAGGAATATTTTATAACATTATAAATGTCACTTTTCATCAATTTAATGGATCCCTGCTGAATTTAAGTATTAAAAAATAAAAATTAAAAATTAACCCCTAGCTTGTATGTATGTATATATCTATATATATATATATATATATATATATATATATATATATATATATATATATATATATATATATATATATATATATTAATAAAGAGAGTCCATTTTAATTACATGTTGACTTTAAAATCAAACATTCATTAATATTACAATGAACCACATTCTATTCTTGTATTGTTCATGGTTTTCAGAAATTAAGTCATGTTACACAAACTGTCCATGATGTCATCTGTTTAATTTGTACTAAAATGCAAAATAATTTTCTTGGAAGCACAGTCTTTATTGTCATGCACAAAAGAGAAGCGATTTCTCCTCCCATTTAAAGGCCTGTTTGTTTTGTTACCATATGTGCAATTATGCAATTATGTGCAATTCTTGCAAATAACAATGTTTTCCCTGCTGAATGTGAATATATAAGAACAAACTAACTAACTCACAAAACAAAACTCACTAGTTGAGAACCACACACTGTGTTCATCAGAAAGCAGAAAGAAATCTTGATAGATTATCTTCATTTCTGATGATGACAATGAGAATTGCTATAAATAAAGCCCAGGCTGAATACGATTTCCACAGCATTTGAAGGAGCAATCTGAATATACAAAGGTGGTCGCAAATAAATGCTGAAATGCTCTCCGCCTCAGGGCGCCCTGTGAGGCTTATGCATAATCGTCAGTTGTGTTGAGATATGTCTGAATGCATGCCACCGATTGTGTCATAATAATGCCGGTTGTCGCCTATCTTACCTCTTTTCTTTTCTTACAGATATCATTATCAATTAATAAGCATGTTCTGTACAATTTCAAGCCCTGCCGTCGCAAGATAACAGCCACATTGTATCTGGCACAAACACATTTTATTATCTAGTTTCCGAATGGAGCGTTGGGAATGAAAACCTCACCTTTCTTTATTTCGCACACACTCATACACACACACACACTGATATTTACCCATGGATTTTCTGGCTCTGAGAAAATGCGGCCAGTCTCAGATGAGGGGAAAAAAACACAGCATCAAAACAAACAGAGGGCTCAAGCTGATTTATTTTAATAGAAATGAAAGGCCTCATGTCCAAAACAGACCTCTGTGTACAAACTCACCATGTTTGTTTTCAGTAAACCCAACACTTAGGAATTCTGTTGTGAACCTTTTATCGCATGGCAGGGCACAGTCACAATGTTTACAGGGCACAGGATAAACACACACTAGACTCTGTTTACTGGAGTACGAGCCCCAGTAATATATCACTGTGCCCCAGTAAAATATTCATGATAATTCTGTGTCAATGAAGATTACCGTATATAGACATGAGAATCATTCTCTCTGATAATATTTTATTAATATTTATTTTAACGTGTGTTTTTTTTTTAATCAGTGTTTTGATCTAATCGGTTAAACGAGGTTTCTGTAGTTTCAAGGTGGTAAATTTAATACTTTTTTTTAAGACCAAGTAATAATTATTTAAGGAATAAATTGAATGGAACACAATACATCTAGAAGGTCTCTAAATGTAAATGTCTTGTTTAAGCACACTTCATAGTTTGACGATATATCTTCCCAGTGTGTATTAATTACATTTATTTAAGATGAAAACTTACATAAAATTAAAAGTTTTATGAGAACTTAATGAGAAATTAAATGAGATTAAAACAGGAACATAAAACTGCCAAAGGGCTCAGAAAAATCAACTTGATTTAAAGGGAAAATAACTTTTCATTACCCATTGACAGATATTTGTTGTTGTTTAAATCATAAACTCACTTAATTTCATCTCATTTCTGACAAAGCAACTGTTTATTGCATGTGCAGCTTGTAATGCACTGCAGGTAAAGAAGATACTCATTTATATCAAAAACATTATTGAAAAAAGAGCAGTATCGTAGAAGGCACCATTATGATATTTATCATGCTTTAAAATGCTGTCTATGTAGGCAGCTTACTATGTTTTGGAACAAAGCGGTTCTTCATCAGGTTGGCATCTGTGACTATAGGCATATGAAACCTCTCAGTTGGTTGTGTTTAATTTGGGTAATTCTGTAGACATCGATGTCCAGAATTAAACCCGAGGGGGTTCATGTGCCAAAATATGCTCATTACACACTGGGCCAGAGCACTGGCGTGGGCAAAGTGAAATGGATTATCTGAGCACACTGTTAGGACAAACAGCTCAAATTCTTTGATTACAAATTAGGATTCATGTGCAAGGAAATTCCAAGCTGTTAATCGAAGCTGTGAATGGAAAATCCTCAAGTGCACAGCTGTCTGCTGTTTTCTTTGAAAGAGAAATCTGCATACGAGTAAATGTCATGAAAACAAATCCAGGTCTCTGGAAAATCAAAACGGAAATTATGTTTTGCATTTAAAAAATGAAGCCTATTTATATATATATATATTCTGATGCATACAGATGGTTTACTTCTGAGGATCTATCTGTCTGTCTGTCCACATTATATTTTCATTACTATAACTGCATTTTCTTTGCATTATATTAATAAAATGACTGTAATATAACGAAGGGAGTAAAACTAATACTACAATGATGCATGAAGGCATTTTGTTTTTTTTATTATAATTTGAATAATAATGTTTAGAATTTTCACTAGACATTACGGTAAAAAGATCTGAAGACAAATGTGCTTAAATGTCATGAAAATAATGTCTTGATATAAAAATGGTCTTACAATATATATATATATATATATATATATATATATATATATATATATATATATATATATAGCAAATTTGCACATTTATGCAAACAAAACCACAAATAAATTAGATTCACCCTATATAAAGAAATACATAAACGTGTCATAATTTCCACATAATATGGAGCACAACTGTTTTCAACATTGATAATAATAAGAAAAGTTTCTTGAGCATCATATTAGAATGACTTCTGAGGATCATGTGACACTGAAGACTGGAGCAATGATGCTGAAAATTCAGCTTTGCATCACAGGATAAATAACATTTTAAAATATATTAAAATAGAAAACAGTTATTTTAAGTTGTAATAATATTCCACAATATTGCTGTTTTTATTACTGTATTTTTGATCAAATATAAAATAAATGCACCCTGCATGAGCATAAGAGACTTCTTTGAAAAACATGTAAAAATATTTTAAAAAGTACAACACATAAAATAAAAATAAATACTTCTGGGGGTTAAATATGGATGTGTTTTGTGAGTTTGTGACAGATTCACCTATAGAAATAATACTAGGAACCTTGCGTGTTTACTTTCCTGACTGTACTGTCCTCAGTTTTATGCACGTATGTGTGTGTGTGTGCATAGCTTGTATACAACCTGCACAGCAATGTGAGAGAGTGCATCAGTGATTAATATCCTTCATATGAATGTGATAGCAATCCTTGTACAAGACCAGAGCTGGATTTCAATTACATTTTCATCCCTGTTGTAACTTAATATTTGTGAAGCAGGTCTGAGTGACCTTGCGCAATCATAGCTGGAACAACATAATCACACTCAGATTTCAGCAATACCTCAAAAAGAGGTGATATCCCATTTCTCTCTCGATTATGTATGATGCCGCGACCCTCCGATAGCAGACTGCAGTGTAAGCCAGTGGGCCACAAATCACAGCTAACGGGTTGTCAGATGAGGACGCTGTTTGTTCAGCAGTCACCTCGGTCTGCTTATAATGAGCACACAAACAAACACACAAACACAAGCAAACACACTCAATCATTCAGGATGTATTGTGATCATTCACAAGGTCAATGAGTGGTGAAGACAGATAGACGTCTGGAAGACTGTCGGAGCTAAGTGTCTCGATAGACTTCAGATAGCAGACAATGATGACAGCTGGAGTATGAGATCTGCTCTACATGTGCCAATAAATGATTTCAGATATTTTCTCCTGTTTCTGTCTCCAAACTGAAAAGTTTATGAGTTCTGTCTCTTCATTGCTCCTTTAGAGACACAACAACGTCCAGAATTAAGAGCAATAATAAGATAGTACAGATTTCCAATACATTCATATTGATCTGTTATGTAGTGAACACAATAGTTTTCCAATTAGATGCACAACTGATTGTTTTTGTAGAGTATATGTGTATAAAAAAATGTAGGCTTTTTTTTTGAAAAATCCATAGAAAAACAGAAAAGATTTTTTTCCAGGATATTATCCATTGAGTTTACAGACATTTCCTTTAACTCTAAACACATTGCAATGCAATGCATAATCCAGTTTACACTTAAAACACCTGTGAAAAATGAATACAGAAAATTTATTCTTAGTAACACAATATATTTTGCCCTATTTTTACTGACTTTTAAAAAACAGAGGCAAGAATTATATAATAAACGATGCAGATGTTTAATAAATTGTTCAATATATTACTGAGAATAATAAGTTGGAATAAACACTTCGTCAGACAAGTTATATACACTGTAGTTCATTAGCCTACACCAGAGAAAGCCCCAGAGAAAGAGAAAATGAAAGACTACAGTAAAAGTGAAAAGATGCAAGACCGATATTGAGGTCTCATGGCTCCATGCGTCTGGCCTTTATAGTTGCTCTCTTGCCATGGTGATTATTTTTAATGCATTTTCGGCCCATTCCTGTGTATTCCAATGTCACATACGATGACTGAATGCTGGATTTCTGTCAATGTAATGCCATTAACATGGATTTTTTCATTCGATTCCTGCCCTCAGTGGCGTCTGGAGGACCAATCCACCTCCTTAAACCCTGAGCTAAAACTGAGCTAATGTCTCAGCGATGAACCTGTACAGTAAATCCAACAAATGATGGATTCTCCATGTATCTGTAACCTACAGTTACAAAACTGATCTTCTAAACTATTTTATTAAAGGATGAAGTTTTGGTTCTAACACTGGTAAATTATCACACAGTTACATAGTATTTTAGATTGCAAAAATAAACATTGTATTAATTAAAATTCTAAATGATAAATTTTAAATAAAAATTGTTTTACAGAATATAAACTACTATTCAGAAGTGTGTGGTAATTTTTTTCAATGATTTTTTTAATAGAAGGAAATCTCTCTTGCTCAACAATGTTGTATTTCTTTCATCAAAATACAGTAAAGACAGTAATATTGTGAAATATTATTATAATTAAAAATAATTATTTTCTATCTGAATATATATTTTACAGGCCCCAAACATTTGAACAGCAGTTTATCTTGAATAACACTGATCCTATTTGCATTTTGCAAGTTTCAAGCATAAAGCTCACTGATTATTCAGCAGTCTCTTAACTGTGGTAGGAATACATCCATACTGTCCAAATATGCACCCGTTCGATGCATGTGCATAAATTCATAACTCAATATTAGGGCAGCATCTCTAGATCCCAGTACGTCAAAGAAACAAAACACTGATTAGTCTGGGCCTGCTGAAACTTTGAGCATATAAGATGGGCTTCAAATCATTGCTGTGCTGTAGATATTCGTAAGCAGACGTTTTATAACCTGGGGTCCTGCTAACTGTCTCCTACAGGTGCTTCTCTCTGGAGATGTCATTAGCAACCCAAGTCTGACTGTAGCTGCAGGCGGGAGATTCTTTGTAGTCAACTAAGCAGTACAGCGTCCTCAACACCACATCCAGGGAACACACGCACACGCTCAATGGTTGCTTGTAGTACCGATCAAGAATTTCTGCTGCCCCAAGGCTCCTCATCCATCACTGCAGCTCATCATCTTTAGCACAGAATAAGGCCTTCAGAAACTAGAGCCAGGAACCGCATGCTGCTCTGTATGTTCTTTATCAACACTACCAAATCCCTAGGTTTAAATTAGAAACAAAAAGGGTTTTACAGCCTGATGTCATAAGAGAACCTTTTAACGTTCCTCAAAGAAATTCTTATTCTTCAGGTCAGACTTTTTATGCAGGGTGCCGGCAGTTCTTTTTCGATCTAAAACTACATTTCAGCTTTCCTGTAATTTTAAGTTTTCTTATTGATCAAACTGTATGGTGCTAGCAATGCTAAGATCATGAGCTTTAAAAAAGTAAAATTGAGATGTAGTGAATATGACTCTGTATATGACTCTACACAATAATAATTTTGATTTTAATGCACCGTAAATGTCTTGAGTATGCAAATACATTAATATTGTTCTATATGCATGTTGTTATAGACCAGGCAACCCTAAAATGTAATTTAACTTAAAAAGCCTACACTACTGTTCAAAAGTTTGCAGTCAGTAAGATTTCTTTTTATTATTATTAATAGGATACATTCAGTTGATCAGAAGTGACAAAAGAAGAAAACAAAGAAAGTTTATTTCAAATAAATGCTGTTCTTTTGAACTTTCTGTTCATCAAATAATTTTCCATAAAAATATTAAGCAGCACAACTGTTTTTGAAATTGATAATAATAAGTAATGTTTCTTGATTAGGAAATCAGAATGATTTCTGAAGGATAAAGTGACACTGAAGACTGGAGTAATGCTGCTGAAATGTCAGCTTTTTATCACAGGAATAAATTATATTTTTTTTAAAAAAGTTCAAATAGAAATAGAAAGTAAGATGAAAAGAAAAGGTTTCATGGTGCCATTTTCTGTGATAGTGAATTAACTGAAATTAATATTTTTTGGTGTTTAGGGAAAGTTGTTTTAATGGGACTAAATGTTTTAATTATTTCAATGACTAAAACAAATAATAAATACCATGCATATTCTTTTAACAATGCCATTTTTGTTAAAAAAAAAAAAAGTTTAAATGGAGTCAGAGGTCCGGTGGCATATACTGGCACATGTGAAGCAAACATATGTGTGAATGGACACGGCACTGGGCAACACATGGAGATCTGCTCTGTGGTTCACTTCAGCATATTCACAGATACAAAGACCAAACCGACTGAAGGATCTTGCACTCAATATGGAGAGGGACAAGCGGAAGCAGCCCACTGACAGAACAACCTCCACGCGCCTGAGGCAAACACATGCTACGGACACACACAGCAGCAGAACTAACAGACTTTAGCCCTATAATTCATTCAAGCCTTCACATTAGATCATCTCATGAATAAAGTAAATATCTGCAGTACATCTTTCACTAGTAGAGGGGATATTAAACTCTAATGAATTTGGGGGAAAAAAGACTTCCCTTTTATATTCCAAGTCTTCTGAAGTCATACAACAACTTTTCATGACAGGCCAAAATATTCATTATTCTCTGAAAATATTCCCCTCTGTCACAGCTCTCAAATCAAATATGGGGCCGATTAAACTGTCAAGATGGTTCTCTGCATTTTGTGATCATGTGAACCTGACTGAAATTGTGCCATAAAAGTGTTACTCTTAAAATAATATTTTTGCATGTTATAAATAAATAAATAAATAAATATTTTAGTTTAAATATAATACTTATTATTATAAATATGTATTAATAAATATATTTGCATAATTTTACAATAACATTATTCATTTATATATGAATCGTCAATTTTGTCATATGTTAACCAGTGACTTTTTATATCACAATTCAGATTTTTTTTTCAGCAATTACGAGTTTATCGCAATTCTGTGTTTATGTTTTGGATTTTTGAGTTTATATCTTGCAATACTAAAATGCAAGAAAAAAAGTCTGAATTGTGAGAAATAAACTCAGAATTGCGAGAAAAAAAAGCTGCAATTACCTTTTTTTATCTCAAAGTGGAAACAAACTTACATAGTAACATTCAGTAACATAGTAAACAGAACTATTCTCTAAATGAATGTGCATGATTCAAACCACTAACTCATGCTATTTCGTGAATCTTTTTGATTGACCCATCAAATGAACCAGTACGTAGAAGTTCATAGAGAATCAGTTGTGAACTCTGTAACTACTCTGAACAATTCACTGACTGAATGTTTCACATTTAAACTGCTAATTCATGCTGTTTCCTGAATCTTCTTGACTTATTAAAAATAACCAGTTCATAAGAATCATTTCACTGTAACTTGGACATGTGCTGTGTTCATTGTAGCGTACAGTGTGCACTTAAATGAGATGACATCAGACGATAATGCATATGACTGCACACAGACTTTTCCTGCCAGAACTTAAATCATTGTTGCACATCTTTCATTTGGTGAATAACAATTTTATGGCGGCTTTGAACATGGCGCATCTGATTCATGAATAGAGACAGAACTATCGGTTTTCTAATAAATGCTCTGATACTGTCACAACATATCTGCAATCAGATCACTCTCAACATTTTCCTCAAAGAAATAACCTTAGCTCAGTTTCTGTTATTAAGCAGGGATTAGTGTCTTGTGTAAAGGCTGAGTATTAGAAACAGAATCAATACTTATGTTCCACGGCTGACACTAAATGTCCTGAAAGGGAAAGCTCTTGGAAAGAAATCTGACAAAAGATATTGATTTCGTTTTTAATTGTAAAACAAAATGCTGTATGGTTTCCTGGCCCTGTCTGACCCTTGAAATATTTGGTCTGAGATTGCCACTACATGGGATGCTCAAGGTGTTCAAAGACAAATCCAGTACATTGAAGCCCTTTCTTGGATGTATGAAGTAAACAACAGCCTCAGAAATACACTGCAAAAAGCATCTAGTTTCAGCAGCAGAAATCAATGGAGTATGGCAGTGAAAATACAGAATAACAGCTTCTTATTTAAAACAAGGTTACTAAATTATGTACATTTTATGCAAATGTTTTGGAGATGTTTTGCAGTTATATATATATATATATATATATATATATATATATATATATATATATATATATATATATATAATATTATATAAATTATATAGTTTTGTGTAAAATATTTTAATGAGTTTGACAGTCTTTGTACTGCTGCTCTCATTATGAAACTGAATCTCAGCTTTATTTGCTTTGTTATGACAATTTGCTTTTCTGGAAAGCTAAAAACCTAAAATTATGAAAGCATTTTCCACTAAAACCCACCAATGCGATTTACATACACATCTCTCCACAAACCAGGAATTCAATGTGAACTTTAGTTCTGTCATTAAAATCCACTTTGCTTTTCCAGAGTTTACTTTTAACTGCCGTAACATTGGCAAATGAGCTATTCTGTCATTTCTAAATCTGTATTGACCCACTACTGCCCTTTAAAACAGACCATTGTGGGAAGGCACCAGGTAAGAAAAGGGTTAATTATACTTCTCTGTGGTTGCCATGGCAAATGCAGATACAGATTTGTCTCTGTTCATTTATTGTGCTCAATTTTGAGACCCTTAAGCATGTGGAAATTTGTCTGCTAGACAGATAATTCCTATAATTCTTTATTGCAGTATTAACACACACACACACACACACACACACACAAAAAAAAACTGTTTTATATGGAATGAGACAGCAGGATACCTTCTTTACCGAATGAGGCTGAATAACAATGTGATGTACCTGCAAAATGTCTGATCATAATGAGATTTGCCTTCCAGCTGTAAATACTCCCTGCACACAACTGTTGTTTTTAGGCTCCGGTGTCTGTGCCGTTCTATTTTTTATAATTCTCTAGATGGTGAACATGAACAGAATTCAATAAAACTCAAATGGAGCTACAAAAAACAGGGTATTGTCCAATGAATAATTAGTGAAATTATTGATCTTTTATGTCAATTTAGGCATATACTTTAATTTTTACTTTTATTTGACTTGAAATAAAATAAAAATAAAAAATTACTTAATTAAAATTATTTAAATAAAAACAAATAAAAAAACATTTTTCTTGTTTCTTTAAAGGGATAGTTCACCTTGAAATGAAAATAAGCCCATGATTTACTCACCTTCAGTGGATGGAGGCACTTTATTTTGCTTCAAAATCTCGAACACCATTCACTGCCATTATAAAGCTTGAGGATGAGTAAATCATGGGGTAATTTTCATTTCTGGGTGAATTATTCCTCTAATTTCAGCTACTGTAGCTGTCAAGGTAATGTTTTTCATTTAAATTTAAATTAGTGAAAGTGACGTGACATTCAGCCAAGTATGGTGACCCATACTCAGAATTCGTGCTCTGCATTTAACCCATCTGAAGTGGACACACACACACACACCGTGAACACACACCCGGAGCAGTGGGCAGCCATTTTTATGCTGCGGCGCCCGGGGAGCAGTTGGGGGTTCGATGCCTTGCTCAAGGGCACCTCAGTCGTGGTATTGAAGGTGGAGAAAGAACTGTACATGCACTCCCCCCACCCACAATTCCTGCCGGCCCGAGACTCAAACTCACAACCCTTCGATTGGGAGTCCGACTCTCTAACCATTAGGCCACGACTTCCCACTTTATTCAAATTAAGTTGATTTAGTTAAATAACTCTCGCTATATGTCTATAAAAAACTATATATATATATATATACATACATATATATATACACATATATATACACATATATATATACACATA
Organism: Cyprinus carpio; assembly: GCF_018340385.1. Classification (NCBI taxonomy): domain Eukaryota; kingdom Metazoa; phylum Chordata; class Actinopteri; order Cypriniformes; family Cyprinidae; genus Cyprinus; species Cyprinus carpio. The sequence continues at coordinate 20,789,712 of NC_056595.1, forward strand.
TATATATACATATATATATACATATATATATATACACATATATATATATATATATATATATATATAACTACTAGTATCGACATAAACAAAACAAAATTATTAATCAGAAAATACACAAATAAAAACAAATTCAAAATATTAATAAATCCATAATAATTATCTCAATAATAAACAGGCTTTTAAACATAAAACAAATATTAAATAAAACAAATTCAGGAAAATATAATAAATGATTAATTAATAATAATAAATAATAAATCAAATTTTTTTTAAGTGTAAGATTTCTGAAAACTGATTTACAGTCTGGAGAAGTTGACGCTAGTTGCTGAAAGTCAGAGCCAGTCTGCAGGTTTGAATTGACATATTTCATAGAAAATCATGCAGTATATGATGGGCACAGACTGATTTTTTAGCTTCAGACTATAATTCCATCCAGTTGGAGGATATCAGATATGTTTGATATTTTGAGCTGATTTTAGAACATATTGTTCTCATGTGTCACAGTCACACGTCTATTAACAACAAGCTGCATGTCTTTTAGCAACAACTTGAAAGTCTGGTAGTGTGTAATCCTCAGTCGTTTAGTGTATGATGGCCAGTTTTTCTCTGTAACTATTTACAAAGTCAGTAAGAGTATGATGCCTAGCGTTTTAAAATCTGTTCAGATTTTAAAAGTCGTGTAGTGTATTCCAGGCTTTAGTCAAACGTGGCACATGTGACAACTTGCCCCGGTCTCCCCCTGCAAGTGTATACACTGGTCAGGTCTCAATGGAGAATTCTGTCATGACTGAGCTTCAGAGAGAACAAGACATGAATTTCAAAAGCAGTCTTATGAACTTCCATGTATAATTAATCAGGGTGTGGAACAAGAACTTTTATCTCCCGGGGAAAAAAGGAGGAATGAACAAGATTACTCTTAGGATGTGAATGTGGATCCCTGATTTCAGTTAAGAACTCAACTCTACACTTTATATATATATATATATATATATATATATATATATATATATATATGTGTGTGTGTGTGTGTGTGTGTGTGTGTGTGTGTGTGTGTGCTTTTATTACAAGTTTAACACATAGAAAAATTTATGTTTATTTTGTTATTTCGCCTGGAGTGGGCCGTCACATGGTTGAGATCACAATAAATTTACTTAAAATAATCAGTTTCATAAATATTCATATTATAAATATCTATAACATAATAATTATACAATTTATCACCCTTGTCTTTCTGAATAAATACTTGGTAAAGTGTTACTCAAAATACTTGTTTAATCAAAAATATAAAAATATGGTGAGGTAAAAAAAAAAAAAAAATCCCCCTCATTGACTTATATTTATATTTTTTAAATGTTTTGTTTTTTTCCTCAAACAAATTATGTTTCTCTCTACATGACAAAAAAGTCAAAATAAATAAAATGATGCAATATTTAAATAATATTTAAGAACTTGCCTCCAAAACATACATAATAATCAAAATATATATACACACACAAACAGAACAATATATAAATAAATATGTTTGTTATATTTAATTAAAATTCAATAACTTGCCCCCTAAACATATACAACATTGTTTGATTGATATAGGTTAGAACATTGATATACTGATATACTTTTATGCCATTACTTTAACTTTGATATTACAACAAACTGTAATTGCTCACATGAGTCAGGCTTAATGATTAATCCACACCTTTCTGCTAATGTGTTCATTCACTGACAGCAAGAAACAGCAATTGTTTTGTGAAAATTCTGGCTCACACCCAGCTGCTCAGTTGAAGTCAGCGCAGGTCTCAGCCTCGCTAATAAAAGATGTCAGTTCAGAAAGATGAGAGCGAGTGTGGATTTAATTGGCAATCAGGAATTTATTTTCCCCTCCGAGTTGAGATTTGCCCATCATCTGATAATAATGGCAGAAATAGCTTTCAGCAATACTGACCTTTATCTGACCTTTAAAATGATGAAAATATTTTAGATTCCTCTCACTGTCTAATGCACAGATGGAGTTTCACCTACACGAACACCTGAATGCCAGCAGGTAACTTTTTCTGTTTCTTTCAGTGCTGCATCCGTCTGTCTGTCCATCACATTCTCATCTGGTGTCCTTCACATATATATGTCCTGCTGAATGAGCTCAGAGTTCTTTTAAAATAAGTTGTTTCACTTGACAGCCATCTTGGCAACGTCCAAGACAAACTATGTTGTAATAATGCAAGTACATCTCACATCTACTTGAAGGGGAAAGATCGATAACAACTAAACTACCGGCTAAGTTCTGAGAAAAATAAAAAAACAATTATTTACTTTATTTATTCATTTATCTATCCATCCATCCATCCATCAAGTCCTTCAAAATGAAATAAACAAAAAGTAAAATAAAATAAAATAAATGCATTACTATATAATTTGCAGTTGTACTATTTATATAATATATTACACCTTTTTAAAAAATAAAAAATAAAAATGTATTATTGTATTATTTATTTATTTATTTTAAAAGCATATTATTTTAATATTATATATATATGCATATGCATTGATATATATAAGCATATTGTGTGGATAATTCAATACAGTTTTTAAATAAATTATAGACTAATAGTAAATGATCGTAATAGTCAATGCATACTATTTATTATTGTTTATTTGTAATTGTACTATTTAACTATTACAATTATGTGCTGTTGTTTTTTAAAGCTTCTAAAACATATGGGCCTTTCTGTGTCAAATAAACCAAATTTCAGAAACGTCAGCTAAAATTTTAGATTTTGTTAATATTTTTTTCTGAAGAAAGACAAACATAAATAGTGAATAAAGAGTGAATAAAGCCAAAATATTACAAAAAACAAACATAAAAAGTGAAGAAAGCCAAGGGGGGGGGGGGGTCAAAATAACAATCTTCACTTGAGATTTGGAGCAAAATTACAGCGGTAAAAATGACAAGAAAGATGGCAGCATTATTATGTTATTTTTACTCAGAGATTGGTAGGTATTTTAGTAAAATCAGTTGACTTTAGTAATATTTGTTCAATTATATGCCAATGGTGACAGTTCAAAAATGTCAAAAAGCACTTTTCAAGTTTTCCCCCCAAGGTTTGCATGGCTGTAACTCAAGAAGTATTAAAGATATCTTAATATCCTTTTAAATTTTGGTTCTTAAACTTTTCTTCTGGAATCTTAATTTTTAAGACCCATGAGTTAATTTGTATACAGCTGATACTTTTTCGTTTTAAAGAGGAATGTCTGAAGAACAAATAATGTTGAAACTACAAATGTGGCTCCATGTATTTTAGTAGCTACAATACAAAAAATAAAATGACCAAAAAATCATTATTGGTAATAAGAAGCTAAATTCTAAATACCACAATGAACAATGCAGAACACAGACGAACATAACAATTCAATCACTGTCTGGTTTTTGGAAAAAAACAGCAATCCAAAGGTTTTTGTCCTGAATATAATGTCAAAGATCATTGGAGCACAGTGCACTGTTCAGAAATATGTATGTGTGTTTATACCTGTGTATATCCTTGCTGCTTATCAGTATGAAGTACTGGCTAACATTAATATGTAACATCCTGCAAGACTCTCTCTCTCTGATGTAGATGTGCTTCCAAAAGGAGAGTGAGTCGTGTGTTATCGCAGTCGAGCAGAGGGATGCTATCTGCAGCGTTCGACTAGTTTCCATTAGGGAATTACTAGGTCAGGTTGGGGGGGTTGGAGGGTAGTGGCTGCAGAGCAGACCTGCGGTAATGAAGGAATTCGCCTTCGTTGTTTGGCCAGAGGAGTATATCAGCATTTCTACATTACTCCACGTGCTGGGCCTGCACCACGAGGAGATTAGGAAAGAGACCGGGATCGTACATCAGCCTCTGTGTGCCGCTGACACAACCAAGAGGTAGACCCGAGAAGAATCACTGCAATGAGCCTTTCAAAACAAGAGATACCTTGCACAGAAATGAAACTGTAGTCTCTGTGTTTGTACTGGCAGGGGTTAAATCCAAATGTATCAGGAGGCAGATCACATGAGCTTCACTGTCTGCACTCCTATTGGTAGTCAACGGATCACATTGATGCTAATTTGCATAATACTTTATGGATAACTGGCAACAAGCTTGGATGTTGAAAATGCATACATTCTGCATTCTATTTAATTCTGCTTAACTCCAGCAAGCTGTAAAATGCAGAAATATGGTCCATGTGTAAGAAATGGCATCACATTGTGCACTTATTGTAAGTGTCACTTTTTTTTTTTTTGCACAAAAACAAATTTAATTCAACATGAAATGAAATTACAGAAGTAAAATTTCTAATGTGACATTTATAAGTCAAAGATATTCAATGAGAACAAAAGAGTAAGGTGGGTCATTAAAGTTTAAAAAGGTAAAAACAATCCTAAAAAAAAAAAACGTTTCAACGTTTTGTGGTTTGATATTAGGTATTTGGAATGTTTTGTGTTTTGGTAATAATTAGAAATGTTTCTTGAACAGCAAATCAAGATTAGAATGATTTCTGAAGGATCATGCGACACTGAAGACTGGAGTAATGATGCTGAAAGTTCAGCTTTGCATCTCAAGAATAAATTACATTTTAAAACATATTTAAATAGCAAACAGCAGTTTTAAGTTGTAATAACTTTTACTGTATATTTGATCAAATAAACACAGGTGAGCATAAGAAATTTCTTTCAAAAACATTTAAAAATCGTATCAATCCCAAAATATACTAGTAATTTTATCTGTTTGCACCAAGTAAAAATAGCAACAAATAGCTTCTGATTTGCATAGAATACAAATAGCGATGACATCCATATTGCAAAAAAAACTATTCTATTCTACATTAAAGGTAAAACATTGGCGATGGTGAGTAGATTAGTAAAAATTGCATTTTTATATGCAGTTTAAATAGACACGGCCCTATTTATCTTCCATCAGGAATTGATTGGATAATGAAATGTCTTTCTGATAGTTAAAGGAAAGGAATGGAAAAATGAGATGGAATGATGAAGTCAGCCAAGTTACTAAAAAAGTAAACATTCAGTTTTGATTTCATGTTGACTTTAACATCTATTAAAACAGCCTCATTTAGTAAAAATCCCCAGTTGAGGAGCAGTTGCACAGGTTTACAGCTCGACCTCCAGCTAAATTTTATCTTAGCAGGCCCTCTGTGGCCATTCCTAATGAGGGTCCCCTAGCTATATTTTGCATTATGTATAAAATGTTTTCCACTGCAAAAATAAAACCGTGTTTTTTAAAACAGGTCAATGGTATAATGAGGATGGAGAGAAGTTTAAGTAATGTGTCAGGCCTCCTGTATTAATAGCGCTGCTCCCAGGAGGTTACAAATATGTGAGTGTAATATCAGAATGTTATAGTCATTTGACAATGCAAGTCCACTGGTTATTGATTAAACACAATGCTGCACATGCTGTAATAGATCGAAGTTAGACATGCTGCTTAAACAAGCTCAGAAATCAAACTCTGAGAAACAAATACTAAAATGATGGCATTTTATAGCATTCAATAAAAAGTGTAATGTATGTGTCAACAAACAAAAAGGCAAAAAAAATAATGATTTATTTTCTCTCCGTTTGCCATTAGTCAGGAAAACAGACAGCCCCGCCCCCAAAACTCACACCATTGGTTTCCTGTTTCTTGCTATATTGTAATGGTGCTATTTTTTTCTATACATTTAAATTTATTTGTTTATTTATTTATTCATTTCAGTCTTTCCCAATGGAAAAATTAATATATAAATTAAAAAAATGTGGTGTTTTCAAAACAGCAAGAACAAATGTATTCATTTATTTATTTATTTATTTATTTGTCATCCATCCATTCATTCATTTCAGTCTTTCACAATGGTCAAATAAAATTAATAAATAAACAACCAACCAACCAAACAAGTAAACAAGCATTTAAAAAAAAAAAACAGCAAGATCAAATTCATTCAATCAATCAATCAATCAATAATCAAATGCATTAAGCTAAGAGAGAATAAGTATTTTCGCATTAAAAAACTCGTTGAAAAATTACAATTGCATTTCAATTTCATTTGGCATTTTCTTATAAATAAATGTGTTTTTTAAAAACAGCAGGATCCAAAAATGTACTTATTTCAGTCTTTCACAACAAACAAACCAACAAATAAATAAATAACCAACCAGCCAACCTGGTTGCTGTTTTAAAAACACCACAAGACCATAGTGTTTACACTCTTTAGGGAAATCAGGCTACAAATGGTTTACTTATAGTTGTCTCTGCACATTAAGCTTCGGATGAATAAGTATTGTAGCATCCAAAAAAATGACATACTTCATCTTTAAATTTCTTGTTCCACTGCCATTTTCTCAAGTATCTTTACAGTAAAACCCAAAATAAAGGCAATGTCACTTCTAAGCCACCACAATGACATGTAGCACAGTGCTTGTCTCTCCCACCTACTGACAAAACACTGAAAAACACTTTGCATGTCCAAGAATCACAAAGTGTAATCAAACGCACTCAGGATCTGCCTCAGGCAACACAGGCCCCTGTGAAGGACTGTCAGTCCAGCAGAGCCGAGCAAAGAGAGCAGTTCTGTCGAGCACAGCTTTAGTAAAGCATAAAGGAACTCACCCAGCGGCTGTCCTGCGATAATCCTGGTGTTCTCTCCTGCCACGGCTGCCCGTGCGTTCCTTTCACTCATGTACTGGACGAAAGCGTAACCTTTATGTACCGAACAGCCCACGATCTTGCCGTACTTGGCAAAGATGACCTCGATGTCAGTCTTCTTCACGATGGCGGTGTTGAGATTGCCGATAAAGACCCGTGAGTTGAGGGAGCGCGGGTCGTTCTTGTTAGTGACATTGCTGGTCTGACTCTTCCCGGTCATTCTTCTCCTGTAAAGCAGAGACACGATGGGAACGACATCAACAACACCTGATAAAGTGAATGTGTGTGTAGCATTTAAAGGCTGTTTCGCTGTAGAATGTTTAATAAAATAGAGTGTCTTCAGTTATGTATTTTGAGCAAAAGCATCTTTATACAGTACTTTGTGAAGGATATCTTTTAGTTCTGGAACTACATTTCTAACAAACAATTTTATGATAACACTGGGGTCATGGATATGATAAGGTCTGAAGGCTTGAAAAATACTCTTGACATTTCCCTCTGATTTAGGTAAACATAAAATCAAAATTCACCCTATTTAACAATATATAATAAACCTTTCTGGTCTTATTGTTAATGATTCATCAGTGCACATTATTGCAAAGATTTTGTAGCCTTTGCATCCTCAAAATGAAGTCTTATTTTTCAACCACTTCTCTTGAACTACCTCTGATATACACTATAAACCACATGTTTCAGTCACATCCAGATTATAGTGCAAAATCAAGTACCACTCAACTTTTTATACTAGTTGTAAATCCTGCTCACTTTAAAAGATATATATATATATATATATATACACACACACACACAATAAACATCCTTAAACTGTTCAAAAGTATGAGTAAAATATGATTCCTCCATCCATAATATTGCTTTCTCCAGTGATAAAGTTGTCTTGTCTGAATCAGGTGAGAAATATGCACAGTTCAAGCACCATTTACAAACAGTCAAAAACCAATATGTCAGATGATTTTTAAGTGACAGGACAACAGGGGTTGGACCTTTTCACTGGAGGAAGCATTATTATGGATTATGGACTATTGTGGTCAGAAGTGATTGTTTAAAATTAAAATGTTTAATGATGGATTTATTACAAACATGCAGCTTTTTACCTCACAAGACATTAAATGATGTACTAGAGTGGTGTGGATTACTTCTGGATTATTGTGATGTTTTTATCAACTGTTTGGACTCTCATTCTGACGGCACCCATTCACTGCAGAGGATCCATTGGTGAGCAAGTGCTAAATTTCTCCAAATCTATTCTGATGAAGAAACAAACTCTTCATCTGCTTAGAGACCTAAGGGTTAGTAATTATAAATATTTCAGCAATTTTTTAAATTTGGGTGAAATATTCCTTTGTAATATTACAACTATCCACCAAAAAGTGGAACAAACTTCCAAAAAAAAAAACACTCTAAAAGCACTTGCAGTGTATTCTATGTCCCTGACACAACCTTCACATTTTACCATTATAAAGATTGTTGGATAAGATTCTGTATCGTTTCCTTATCATGATAAAAGAACACCTATTGGAGCGATAACAATAATTAAATTACTGTTTTATGGTATATAGCCTACAGACTTGTTCCTACTGATTTTTTGAAAAGATTGTGTCAGCGACAGTGCCAGCACCAGCATTTTCAACATCCATACCACCCAGCACACCTAATATGTGAGAATATGAGTGAGCGCTGGTGTGTGTACGTGAGAGATGCATGTGGTTATTAGTGTTTGTGTCTATAAATGTGCGAGAATATGAGCAATCTCTGTGAGTGCGCTGGTGTGAAGGTGAGAAAGCGAGCGGCGCGCGGCTGAGAGAGAGTAAATGAAGGCCTCAGGTTTATGCAGTCTCCGTATTACTCAGTGAATACACAGTCAGTCAGTCTTCACATCAGAGAACAGCAGCGAGATCCTCCCATTGGGTGTCATCCAACTCCCCTTTCCGCACACACACACATTCAGAGACAGTGACTGCTATTGTCTAAGACAGAGAAGCATTATGTTCTGTCTCTCACGCTGTCAACGACCTACTCTCACAAGACAGCAAGAATGAACACGCAGCTCCACGGAGACATTAGCGAGACAGTGTGTCTGAATCAAATACGCGGACCAAATACGACATGTTGAGCTGCCCAAATATATACTTGGTATTTGTTGAGCAGCAGGAGTGTTGAGTTTCAGCGCTGATGGGTCGTTCACACTGACAGTGATTTCAGTCACTGGAGGTCGGCTGGTCACTAGTAGGCATTACTATTTCTGGATGCCATAATCTTATGGTGGGCTGTGTAACCATAGCTTTCGGAAATCTGATTTATTTTTGGCAAGAATGTTAAAAAATAACATTATGCAGCCAAGGGAAAGTGCAACATAAATTGTAGCAGTAAAAATGAATGACTTCTGGTTGATGCAAACTGGCGTCAACACCCAAGAAGTCTATTTTTGCACTACAAACTGTATCATCACAATCATTTGCAATAAACAGAAGTGTTTATTTATGATGAAACAGTGTCATTGGTTAAGGCTGACTCACTGTTGAATTTTGCAATGTCGAAATCAAATCAATGTCGATATCACAATGTCTTGTTTTTACAATGTGTGGTAAATATTTCAGTATTCAGTTTTTTGTTAACAATTCTTTAGCCATTTATAAACATTGTTTCAACATTTTGTAAATGTTAAAAAAATACACTGATATTATATCAAACACATTTCAATGTTAAAAGTCGGCTAAATGCTGGCTGGGTCAACAAACATCCTTTACCACAACAGAAAAGTCACATAAAACATTTGCAAAATCACCATCAGGTGGTGCGAAGAGATTTATTTTATTGATTTATTTTTTAGCGTGAGTCTTATTTTAGTATTATTTATATACAATTATAGGATTTATTGTTATTATTTTAAATTAGCTTTTAGTATTTTAATATAAGTATAAGTTTGATGTGATTTCATCATATTTATTCATTTTTATTTTTATATATTTTTATTTAGTCTTAAAATTTATTTAGAATTTTTATTTCAGTTTAAGTAATTTTAATACTCCAACTTAAACTTATTCAAGTTAGTTGCCAAAGCAACATTTCTAATTTTCATTTAAAGTTTTTCATTACACACACACACACACACACACACACACACACACACACACATATGTATATATATATATAATTTTTTAGATTTATGTTTTATTTCAATTAATGAAAATTTTTTTTTTAATAGTTTTAGGTAATAATACTGTTGAGCATTTGTTAATGGAGACTTGCAAGGTAAGGTATATATAGTCCATACACACACACGCACACTGTATACACACACACACACACACACACACACACACACACACACACACACACACACACACACACACACACACACACACACACACGCATGGGTTTTGTTTAAAAAAAAAAAAAAAACACAAGACACACAAGCACTTTCTAATCTGTAAATTTACTGAATCCAGAAAATTTAATAACTTTATAGCTATAGTTTGGGGGTCTGAGTTACAATTTGTGTAAATATGATATGCTTACTTATGTAAATTAGATTTCAAGACAATCAGTTTTATCAGAATGCTAAACAGCATGTTCCTGATAACCATTTTTTAATGCATTACCGTTATTAAAGGAAATACTTGAATGTAGTTCTGCATACGCAGCTGTTCTGCGTTAGTGTTTGGAGTGAAACAGGAAAACTCACAAAAATCGTGTCACGTCAAGGTTGTATCTGATCACCAAACAACACTAGTATTTTGTGTCGACGTCTTCATTTAATGCCTGTTAGAATTTAAAGCTCTCTAATGTCACTGAGAAATGAAGATTAGATTTATTTATCTTGGGGACCAAATGCTTGAATAATGGATTCAATACTCTGTAAATAGGATTAGTTGCCAAGGTTACCTGCATTGTGGGAATGGTGCTGGCTGAAGGCTCACACATTCAATCACGCACCGACACGCTCACAGACACACTCGCACTCTCATGTGTGCAGTCATTCATGGAGACAAAAATTGGAATAGTGAAATATGCCCTCTTGTAATTTCCCAAGCCACAATGCAGCCATGGGATCATGCCATAAATAATAAATAAATAGAAATAATAATAATAATAACTCTTTTATGCTGGACAGGGATCATTTCAGTGAACACGGGCCTGTACATTCCTCTTTTTCTAGCACTCTCTTCAACTACATCTCTTTCACTTCTGCCCCCAGAAAGAAAAATATAATTATTCTTTGAAATCTAAGTTGTTTCTTCTACACAGAAATGAGATTAAGTGGACTTTTAGCATAACTCAACTGTATGGTCTCAAGTTTAGATATTAACCGTTAAGGTCATGAATCGTGACCGCATCACCAAAAAAACCAATCTTATATTTATCCTGAGAAAAAGACCTCAGTAATCTTACATGTGACTTTCAGAACAGATCTCAGCAATGCCTCAAAGATTTGTAGACACCAAATTTTGCAGACAAAAGTCAGTTTCCCTACTGTTCAAAAGTTTGGGGTTGGTAAGATTTTTTTATTTTTTTGTAAAAACAGTAATATTGTGAAATATTACATTATGTGATACATTATTTCAGGATTCCTTGACGAATAGAAAGGAACATCAGTTTAAAAAGAAGAACAGCAAAATAAGAACCGATCAATCAATCAATCAAATAAAATCTCACCAACCCCAAACTTTTGAGTAAAGAGTAAATTAATAATCCACATTACTTTTATAGCATTACAGGCTATAAATGTAAATAATTGTCTCATTTGTGTCTATCATTACATCAAAACCTGGAGCAAAACATTTCGACGAATCTCTTTTACATACAGTACAGTAAAAAAAAAAATGCATGTTGATCATGTGTTAACAAATACATAGCATTTTCATTGATGTCTCTGCAGATGGTTTGCGGTTGAAGGTTTTTTTTTTTTTTCTTGGTTTACTAAATTATGTTTTTGGATTTCAATTAAAAAAATATTAATTTTAAACATATAATGCAATAAAAATAATAACATTTTACTTCTTTGTTTTATAGAATAAAAATTTTGTTTTAATCATTATGCCAAATCCTGGAACAAATGAGATTTGTTGAGCTAAAGATGAGGGAATGGTTTTTAGAAAATAATGATTATAATTTTCAGCTTTTCCTCACTCAAAGCTATCGTAAAGCTTCAGAAAACTTGTAATATAGTGCAGATAAGTTAGTTGGGACACTTTTATGTTTCTTTAAAGGTGCTTTTTTTATCTTGACAAGTTCCCACTTATTTTTGTTGTGTGGAGAATTAAATCATATATTTACTTTGGTGCTCCATGAAGGACAGAGTCATACAGGTTTGGAAGGAAATGAGGGTGAGGAAATGATGACAGGATTTTCATTTTCATGGGAATTATTCCTTGAGGTCTCCTGCACTGTGAAACCTTTGAACAATAGCATTCTCATTTGGGTATGCAGCTCTTGGGGGTTTCATGGACGATAAACTGTGGCCGAATCCAAAAAAGCAGTTTGACAGAGAACAATTGCTGTAATAAACAATAGCAAATATACAACCTCTGTACCACCTGTCCCCTTAAGAACATTCCTGTGACTGATGTCCAGGGCCATTTACAGTGCCATAAGGTTAGAGCTTTTACACCACCTCGATCTTTCAGAAGAACAGAGGCCTCCTCTCCCTCCTTCCCCTTCTCCAGTCAGCAAATCAGCAGCCTGTAATTTAGAGCCTTTGCACTGGCACCCATATTGTTGGTACTGGACAGGGAGGCGAGAGCATTCACAAATCAGCAAAGATGTGTTAAATTGCCCCTCTTATCAGATAAATCCCTTGTGTGGAGCGTTTGTAGAAGATCATCCAGCATCTGTCAGCTGATCTCTCTCTGGCTCGTGTTTTACGGCAGCTGGTTTCGGGATTCTCAATTGTCCTCACGTTATTCTCGTTTCATGACGGATCTGATCACACATCTGCAAAAATGAATGTAGGCTAAAGGGTGAATTCACGAAGCCCCTTATTTACTACCTTATTCACTAACCACCCGCAATCCAGTGGAGCCTGTCACCATCTCCGCTGATGTGATGCTGTGCTGTGGCTATTTAAATTCAACATATTTAGTGCATGGAAATAAAGGGCTGGATTTTAACATCAAGGTGCTGTGCGTTTCAGGTATTAGTTGAATAAATGTACTTGTTGCATTATTTATTGAAACACTGGAATATTTTAAGCTTCATGCAGCACATGCTAAAAAAAAATAAACCGCAACATTTTGTCAAAGATGCTCTTTTTCATACAATAAAAAATTAAGGATGATCGCGTGTTAATAAATAAACAAATAAATCACATTTTTAATAATAAATAAGTATTTGCAGTTGGTGTGTAGTTGGATTTTTTTATTATTAATTTTTTTGTATTCCAATTTAAAATATTAATATTTTAAATATTTTAATAATTAATACATTTATTAATTTACAATATTTGAAATAATAATGTGTATATTATAAATAAATAAAACAAAATACAAATAAAATAAAATAATTAATTAATTAATAAAAATAAACAAATAATGAATGAATGAATACATACATACATACATCTTAACAGTTCTAAATATTTTCCTTATCTCGCCAAGGGCATCAAATGAACCAGAACTGCCACTTCTGCCCACTCAAAACAGATAGGTGTGTGTATGTGTTACTATATAAACCGCACACTGCAGAAGCCCTTTACAGTACAGTAGAGTCCCAGTAACAGCACGTCTGGATCTGAGCACAGGCAGCTCATTAACCACAAAAGACAAGGATTTAAGTTTAAAAACCTCCATGTTCTGTGAGCTCATTAAAAGTCTCAGAATCCCCTCCAATTGACATCCTGTGTGATTTCAAACTCAGTGAATGTGTGTGTGGCTCTGCTGAGACCCTGCCGTGCAACACTAGAGAACTGAGGCAGCAATCAGCCCGAAAAGCCCCTCAATCACACGCAGAGAAGACAGGAGAGAGACTCCTACACCTCGTGTGATAGTCCAACACACTAACTGCACAGCGAGCAGAGCCACAGGGTTACAACCATGTGACTGTTACCCAAACACCCCAGGTGCTTCCTCAAACTTCAAGGGTTTTAAGTCATGATCACGATCTGGCAGGAATACCCATAATGCCATTGGGTAGAGAGAGAGACGAGTGTGTATGCAAGATTCAGGCAAAACGATACGTGCTGTCTTGATATCAAAGCATAACAAAGACTTAACTCATGAATATTAATTAGGTTATCCTCAAACATTTTAATATGATATTTTACTGTTTTTATAAAGAATCTATGGGGTGTACTGAGACAGAGAGCTGGTTTGTAGTTTTGAATTGAGTATTTATTCATTTAAAAATGATAATAATAATAATAATTATCATTCTTTTAAATGTTAAGTATATGTACAGTATGCATATATGTATGTGTGTGTTTTATTAAAGGGGTCATATGATGCGATTTCATGTTTTCCTTTGTCTTTGGAGTGTTGAAAGCTGTTTGTAAAGTCGCAAAGATTAAAGTCTCAAACCCAAAGAGATATTCTTTATAAAAGTGAAAAAGAAAGAAAGAAAGAAAGAAAGAAAGAAAGAAAGAAAGAAAGAAAGAAAGAAAGACTTGGAGTTTTCATAAAATTACTTTTTATTTTATAAAATCTCATTTAAAACAACAACAATAATATTATATATACAAAAATAAATATTTAATAGTATTATTATTCAAGTCTTATCTCATTAATAATAATTTGATTAAGCTAATAAAATATTAAATAATTAATCAGGTGGTATAATAATGAAATATTATAATAATAAAATATCAAATAATTAGTCGAAACTAAGATCGGAAATGAAAAATACTTATTATAATCATATAATTTTAAGAGGTTTACAAGAAATGTGGGTCTCTAATACCTCTAATATAAGTTTTGGTGTTCATCAAAATAGCAGCTGTACAGTACATTGCATTTTGTTTTTGATTCCACTGGAATAAATAGCGAGCTGTGGAAATGCAATACAGAAGTGGAGAGCTGTCTGCACCAGAGAACATTGCCACAGAGGCTTTCCTTCACTGCTGACAGTCACTCAGAAAGATGCCAGTGTATTACATACATCCCTGTCGCAAGCTGTTTCATAAAGTGCTGGGAACAATATCGGCAACACAAGCTCTCACGTCAAGATAAATGACAACAGTTTTAACATTATAAAATGGATAATTCTAGCTCAAAAATCTGATTGAGGCCATGTTTGAAGCTAAAATGCTGCTAAAATATACAGAGCTGTGACTAAACAGTTTAATTTTATAGAGCTTGCCAAATCATGCATCAATGTTTAAAAGGGGAAGTTAGTAAACTTTAGTTCTATCAATTGCTATCGTAAATCGTGCTGCTTGTGCTGTTGCTTTCCTCACGATTTTCAATTTGTGAGCAACAAAATGGGCAACAAAAATCCTGTAGACTTACACTGAAGGAGAAACCCAAGCCATATTTCGAGACTAGAATAATACACTGATTTGAAGGTCAGCACTTCTGCATCGGACCAATAAGCAACCACCCAAAACCGCAAAGCAACATCCTGGCAACAAACCAAAACACTCTAAAATCACAGTTATACACAGGCAAGCAGCACTCATATTGGTTTATTGCTTTTCTACAGCACCTTCAGACCAGAATGCATGGAAGTCCTCGCTTTATTCTGTCTTCTCTACAGCTCTCTGCACTTTCCGGATACTAAGTCCAGAATCAATCGACATGGAAGCAAATGACGCTGTCCTTCACTGGGGGATTGATGTCAGGGACGGTGGGGGATTGATTTAGGAGGTGGGATGGATGGATGGGGGGAATGACTGTCTGTGGTGATGGAACTTCTAAATGCCCGAGAGCGCTCTTATCAAAAGGACACTGAAGAAATGCTGTCAATGACAGGACTTAATTGCCTGGCTTGTGTTTCTGACTAACTGCAATGACATTTCTGGGAAAATCCACAAACAGGGAGATCTGGGGAAAGTGACACAAAAAAGATGGATTCAATGTGACAGGAAAGAAGTCAGTGAGGGTCATTTTAATGAAACAGTGTCATCTTTGACCCGTTTGTGTCCCCATGACTTTTTAATTTTGCTTTTTTCCCCATCACAATAACAGGGGATTTTCTTGTTCTAGTTCTGCAGTAACCCTTTAAACTGAATAAATAAATAAATACATACATACATATTTTCTTTTCTCACATGGTCCCGATTTCTGATATCTGATATCCACCACCATAATCCTAACATATTTTTTAATTTTAATTTCTGAAATGAAATAAAACATACACAAATAAATCAACAAACAAATTAATTATTAAATACATTTTTTAAATTTTATATTTAAATTAGAAATAAAAAAACCTGAATTTCTTTTCCACACATGGCCCTGTTTCCTGAGATTGACCCAGCACCACTAATGCTAAAATTATGTTTAATTTACTTACATTTAAATAAATAAATAATACTAATTATTACTTAAATAGTATTAAATAAATATTAATTACCAAAAATGTTTGTTTCTAAATTTATTTATTTTAAATTATTTTTTAATTTTATTTTAAAAATGTACATTTTTAATTTGTATCTATTTAAAAAATATAGATTTATATTAAAAATCATGTTTTTCCACACATTTTTATCACACGTGGTCCTGTTTTTTAAGAAAAAAAAATAGCATATTTTTTTATTATTTTTTTATGAAATAACAAAAACAATAGTTTTTTTTAAATGTTGTAAAAACCTGACTTTCTTTTCCACACATGGTCCTGTTTTCTGAGATTGACCCACCACCAATAACATATAAATGAAATAAAAAAACCAACATATATTAATTAATTAATAATACTAATTATTAATTAAATATTTTAACTAAACATTGATCACTAAAATAATTGAATTTTTTATCTTTTGTTTTATATTTAAAAAAAAAAAAAATCCAGATTTCTTTTTTTTTCACACTTGGCCCTGTTTTCTGAGATTTACCAACCACCACTAATTTGTTGCGTATTGCAGGAAAGCCTCTTCCTCTCTGTTGTGTACCTGAGACAAACAGACATTAAACATGACACAATGACTTAATCACATACAAGAAGAATTACAGCAAATGTTTCACATGATCACACAGCTGTTTGATGTCTTGTTCAGCACACTCCTGACTCATTTATCACAAACTTGTTACCGCAGCCGTCTGAAATAAAGGTGAATGCAAAGTAATCAGAGGGAAGGTTTTAATGAGAATGAGTTACAGCTTGTTTACGTTCAGCTCTGCACGTAAACCATAATCGCTGCTTATAATGAGAACATTCAATCCTCACAAACACCCACATAAAAACAAGTTACTTTAGTTTAAACAGCTATTTCATCATTATTTAAGAACTATTAAAATTATTTAAAACTATTAAACACTCTGAGCTACAGACTGACAGTTGAGAAAAGGACTGTTTTCTTATCTCTAAGTGCACAAAATGCAGGACAAAGAGAGACTTTACATTCATTAGAATGCACCAAAGAGCGTATATAAATATTTGAACATTGACAGCGAAAGAGGCAGCTGCTCTCTCATATGAACTGTCACTCTGACAGTCTGATGACATGTTTGTTATCAGCTGCTCTGATTGGAGCGAGAAGCAAAGGCACTCTGAGGTAATTGGATAAAAATTCTGGCAGTGGAAAGCGGCTCACAGTAATGACAGCCATGCATATTAAAAGCAAAAATACAAAGCATTTCAAAGTGACAGGTAAACACTGCTTAATGTTACAGCCTTAATGTTTAGATAAAATGTTTTTTTCTTTATTTATTTAGCCCGTCATTTTACAGTGTAAAAGGCTTGGCCTTGAATATACTGGAATATATTTTTCAGGCCAATATACTGTATATATATATTTGTATATATATATATCATATGGAGAATCTAGATTTATTAAATGTACAAATATGAATACTGTATATATCAAACAATATGTATTATATTTATATATATATATATATATATATATATATATATATTTTTTTTTTTTCCCCATTGCCCATTTCTGTTGTTCCCTATTGTATCTGGTTGTGTGTGTGTGTGTGTGTGTGTGTATATATATATATATATATATATGGGGTATAGAAAAGAATCACCCCACTTTCAAATAATAATAAAAAAAAAAAATTGCTTTGCAGCCTGAAGTAAAGACGCACACCATTTATGCTTTATCCAGCTATATTCACTCAGTTCAACCAAGTGAAACACCCAATGGTGTTCAAGTCTGGGCTCTGACTAGACCATGCAAGGACATTCACCTTTTTTTCCTTTAACCACTGTGTGCTCAGTTTTGCTGTTTGCTTTGGGTCACTGTCATGTTGGAAGTTAAACTTTCTTCCCACTGACACCTTTCTGGCAGATGGCAGCAGATTTTCCTCAAGAATTTGACAGTATATTGGCCTTTCCATTTTTCCTTCTATCCTGACCAGTGCTCCAGTCTCTGCTGCAGAGAAACTCCCCATAACAGCATATTACCACCTCCATGCGTTACTGTAGGAATGCTGTTATTTGGATGCTGAGCTGTATTGGATTTCCGTCAGACATATCGTTTGGTGTTGAGGCCAAATAATTCCATTTTAGTCTCTTCTGCCTCAGAATCTTCAAGGTGTGTTTTGGCAAAGCTCAGTCGTGACTGCATGTGGTATTTCTTGGGGAGTGGCTTTTTCCTTGCAACCCTCCCATACAAGCCACATTTGTGGAGAATGTGTGATATTGTTGTCACATGCACACAATGACCACTCTTTGTCATAAACTCCTGCAACTGCTTCAGAGTTGCTGATGGCCTCTTGGTCTCCTCTCTGATCAGTTTCTTCCGGCTCTTTCATCCAGTTTGGAGTGACATCCTTATCCAGGGAGGGTCTGTGTTGTACCAAATACCTTCCACTTCTTAATAATAGACTTCAAAGTGATTCTAGGCATTGATAAAACATTTGATTTTTTTTGGTATCCATCTCCTGACCACTAATTTATCCCGGAGATCTTTTGACAGTGCCTTGCCACCCATAGTTGATTGTTTGCTTCAGTTGCACTACCAAGGACCGAAATGCCCCAGTAAAGCTCTTTTCATGCTGAGCTCAAAATGACCACAGCTGAAAGTCAAATGGCTTTGTGTTCCATTGAGAACGTGAACTATTTCTTTAAAGTGTGACTCGGAGAGCAGCAGTATGCACCCTACTGCTCTCCACAGTTGAAATGAATGCAGAGAATCACTGCAATGCAACAGGTAAGAGTGTATGTGTATGTACCAGTGTGTGTGTGTGTGTGTGTGTGTGTGTGTGTGTGTGTGTGTGTGTGTGTGTGCGTGTGTGTGCATGTGTGGACATGCATACTGTACATATTTATGTGCAAATCCTGCTCTACACTTGCCTGTGGATGTGTTAGTTTGACAAGATACTCTCGCTCTGTGTATGCATAATGAGTCAGGGGTTTTCAAACTTTTTGTTGACCCTGAAATGTAATGATACCCCTTCCTAAAATAGATGGGTACAGGCAGGTATACTTGGGGTTGGTAAGATTTTTTCATGTTTTGAAGTCTCTTCTGCCCACCAAGGCTACGTTTGTTTGACCAAAGTAAAAACAGTAATATTGTGAAATATTATTACAATTTAAAGTCACTGTTTTCTATCTGAATGTATTTTTAAGTCATTTATTTCTGTGATTCAAAGCTTAATTTTCAGCATCATTACTCCAGTTTTCAGTGTTACATGCTCCTTCAGAAACAATAATATGCTGATCTGATGCTCAATAAACATTTCTTATTATTATAAATGCTTAAAACAATTGTGCTGCTTAATATTTTTGTGGAAACTGTGATACATTTTTTTTTTGTTCAGGATTCTTTGATGAACAGAAAGTTCAAAAGAATAGCATTTATATAATGCAAGTTGTTACTGTCACTTTTGACTGAATTAATACAAATCCCAATAATTTTTTAATTGTTCCTGACCCTAGTTCTTGGACAGAGTGTATAATAATAAATATTATTAAATATATAATTATCACAGATAAATATACAAATAAACATTTCATAAATATATAAATATAATTAATACATATTATCTGGAAAATATTTAATATGTTTTTACCTACCCTTAAGAGTACTGATAGATGTATAGAAAAAGAAAATATCAATATAATATATTAATGAAATAAAATAAGTTTGAGTGTGTGATCAAAAGTGATTAATCTCACAATTTACAACCAGTAATTTTAATAAAATGGTAATAAAAACATGGAGCTAGATTTTTATACTAGCGAACCTCTGCAAAACTCAACTGAGCTGCTGTGCTCTTCTGAATAGTAGACACATGGTTGGATACAGTACCAAGTCAAAATTCAACCTTCATTTTCTACTTTCAAGCCCACTTTGGTATCCCCTGAGCGTGGCGTTACTATAGCAATGCAAGGTCATGGGTTCAATTCCCAGGTAATGCATGAACTGGTAAAAAGTATGTCTTGAATGCAATGTAAGTCGCTTTGGATAAAAGCGTCTGCCGAATACAGGTAGTTTTATTCACCATTTTTCTGTCATTAACCCATAAGAGCAATGGTAAAAGTGCTGCTTTCTTTGGCAAATAACACTAACAAAAAATATATACCGTAGCTGCATGTTGTGCCTACAATTCTGAACAAGAATAGTCTGTCCTCTCAAACACCATCCACAAAGACACATAAATGATGGACGGAGAACAGGGATGCACACATAATGGAGCAGGCTAGTGTTTGAAGGTCTGACCTCAGTTGAACACATTAGTGGCTCTGAGTCACTGCATGAACCGAACATGAACTTGAGTGAAAAATGAGCGGACAAAAAGGGATGTCCATAAACCAAGTGCCCCTACATTTCTCAAAGGATATTAAAAAAAATCTCAAATGGGAAACATTTCCAATGACAAGTCCACTCTTGGCAGGGCATAACGACAAGGCCGTGTGCTTTCTTGCCCTTCAAGAAACCACAAAAAAGTTTTTGACGAGAATGAATGAATGAGAGAGAGAACATTAGCCAGTCTAATTGACGTAGATTCAGCCCCCTGCTAGCCTGACAGAAGACACTAGGATAATTACAACTGCCAGGACATCCAAATCACTCAACCCAGTGTGCAATCACAGGTTGAGAGCTGACATTAAAAAGCGACTTGTCATTAGCATCCCCATAAATATCTGTGGCTTGATTTAGGGCTGTACCAGTCTGCTTACGAACCCTGATTGTCCCTGCCGCCACATTGTCTCTCGACTCTCGGACACCTCCTGGATCTCCGATCTCATGTTGGCTTTTTAAAATGACTTTTTGAAAGTCGAAAAGCAATTCACTAAACACTTGCGACACTTTTGTGCATGAGATTCCAGCACCAAAACATCTTAGTCACTAACCACCCACAAAATTTAGCTTAACAAAACGCCATCTGCACTGATAGGTTGTTGTTTGCATATTTAAATTAAGTCGCTGTCATTCTTTCTTTGCTCAAACACACATTCTTTATATGCAAATTAAGCTTATTATAAGTTACAGTTTATTCTCAAAAGTCAGCGCGTTTTGCTTGATGCAATTAATGTATAGAGCTTCATTTAAAAAGGATGTTTGCATAAATTCTTCATTGATCATGACAGCAATAATTCATCAAATAATGAAATGGAGAAAAGCAGAATTTTCTGTTAAAATGTTCATTTCATCAGAATACCTGGATACTTTTTAATGGAGAAAATAATGCACGCAATGCATGTAAATGAACAATGCTATTGGGAGTCCGATAATGAATTCCCAACAAAATACTTGATTTAAACCAACCAACAGCCCATCCGCCCACTGTATGCCCACAAGAACATCTTTATTTTTTATTTCAGATACTTTATTCCAGCAGCAAGTCACTCTCGTCTTGCTTTAATGTGATTGATGCCTTCAGCTCTTTGATGTTTCAGCCCTTGAGATGTTTTTCTGTGATGAATAAAAGGCAGGACTAGGAACGGCTCTAAACAGAATGTCTTGTAGAAATGCTGTTTTTTTTTTCCTTCAGATTTCAATCTGATCGAAGGTTTTTCTTCTGAGGCTGGTGGATAAACATCAGTGATATTACATCCAGGTAACATTAAATGCTCCAACAAAACTGGTTCACCACTACAGCTCCTAATTAGAAGGCATGATGCATGCTTAGACATTTCTCTCCACCACAGAAAAGATAGTAATTGCTTTAGTCAAAGCTAAATATTCATAATGGCACTAAAACAGGACAGTGAAAGCAATACTCAACCACTCTAAAGATCCAAACAGGTTTTTAGACAATCTCAGTAACACTTTAGATTAGGCAAAAACATATTCACTATTAACTAAGTGTTTTCCCTCAAGAAAATTTTCCTGCTTATTGAAACTAAGTAAGGTAGTTGCTGTGGTAGTTATGTTTAGTTACTGGATAGGGTTAAGAGATCTACAATAAGGTCATACAGAATAAGGCATTAATATGTGCTTTATAAGTACTAATAAACAACCACTATGCTAGTAATATGTATGTTAATAAGCAAAGTTAATAATACATTGTGTTTCCTAATCTGAAGTGTTACCACAATTTATTTTACTTTTTTACTTATCATTTCCCAGTTTCCACCATTTAAGGTCATGGTATACAGTAGATACAATTGAGGAATACACTAGAAAGAACTGCATCCACTGATACACTGGAAAAAAAATAAAAAATACAAATGTTGTATAAAATGTGAAAATGTGAAAGCGAATGCACATGCTTTACCAAACTATATTTAAATTTTTAAAAATTGAATTTTATTTTAAATTTATTTGAATTAAGTACTTCACATTTATTTTGAATTCATAATGTACACCATTTAAAAATTATTAATTAATTAATTTATTTGCATATTTGCATTATTGCATATTTCATCTGTAAATATCGGGAGATTTTAAAATTTGTCATGCAAAGTAATTTAAAAGTTTTTGAAATATAATAAAATAAATTAAAATGAAATAAAAAAAATGCTCTTCTCTTTTTAATAAAATAAAATTAATTGTGGCAGGTAAATAGCAAATTAGCGAGTGTGAATAATGCTTAATACACACAGTTAATTATAAGCATGATGCAACGCTATAATATACCATCTTAGATAGTGCCGTATATAGTTTAATCAGTATGTGGGTGGTTGGTAAACAATACACAGATTTTGCACAACTGTTTCTCTTATTTTCTCTACTTCATGTTCTCATTATCTATAATTTTCCCCATTTCTCATCTTCAAAACACACCATTCCCAGCATTTAAGCTTGTGGTTTAGAAATACACAGAGCAACTGAAAGACGAGGTTAGTCGTAATGGACTCAGAGCCCCGACATCAACCCCTACTACTGGATCGGTTGGCCATCAGGGTGACATCATTTACACCAATTTAAGAGGCTGAAGGGGAAATTGCATATTGTTTGGTTCTAAATTATATGTTGTGCTTCATTTCTTAATTAGATCCCTGAGCCGGGCGGCTGTATTTATTGGTGTAGTATCTCTCTCACCAGGCTTTCAGGATTACCACAGCCCTAAATGCATTTTGCTCATGCGAGTAAAGCAGAAATAGACCTTGATGTTTCATAACACAACTGGACAGAGCAGAGCTAGAGATGAATCTATTAGTTGAGGTGGATTCATTGACGGCTACAGGGTAATTCAAGGCTAGAGTTAAAGCACAGGATAATGAAAACAGAAACTGGAGAAAATGGACAACCTAGGCAGGCTCATTGGAAATACGTGCCTGTGCCTCCATTTCAGGAAAACTCTAAAAAACATACCCATACATACAATTAAATGCAGTTTCCAGCTAAAATTACCACTAGTGGCAGTAATACACCAACTTTTATTGCCTTTTCACATAAATAATGATTATGGCACAGATTATCGATTAAAGACTTATGATACAACTCAAAACGCTTTTGCCATAGTGCATGATTTGTAAATTAATAGCTACATTTTTATGTTTGCATCACATAACCAACTGCATTTGTATGGCTTTCTGACATTGTAAACTTGCTCAGTAGCACACCTTGTATAACATTGCACTTGCGGGTACAAATTTCGTGGAACACAGGTCACAATCAAGAGTTCAAAGATTTGTAGAAACAAGCAAAAATGGCATGTTTGCATCATCAAATATATATATAAATAATATATATATATATATATATATATATATATATAAATAAATATATATATATATCTCTCAAATTCGCTTTTGTTAACATTATCATTAGGTTTAGGGAAAGGTTTACTGTAGATGCTACATTATTTACAAGAGCATTTTTATCACCACTCACCAGACATTTCATTTCCAAATTAACACAATATGTATAACAATGTAATACAATTTTGCAAGATGCACATTCATCTGTTTTCAATAAAACTGATCTCTTTTAGTGTCTCTCACTGGACATTTCAGTTTGAAAATGTAGATAGACGGAATGATTGATAGACAGAAAGATTGATAAAAGAATATAAAGGGTATAAAAATAGCATACTTTAAATATGAACTTTGGTTCTGTACAAAGCAACATGAAAATATAACGTTGCCAGATTCATGTACATCTGTTTAGGATAAAATTGAATTCGCTTCTTCCAGAATTTAATGGACATTTCACTTTGAAAGTGTTGCGAAACGACCAATATAATTTTGCAGAAATATCAACACAGCATGTTTTTTCCAATGAGCCTGGGTTGGATATGGAGGTAGAAGGATGTACAGTATGAGAGAGAGGAAGGGAAATCAAAAATGGCAAATTAGATGAGGCTAATGGAATAAGAAGCTTCTCGCTGAGCTACATGTCTCCTCGTTTGTCCCTCAGAGAGTTTCCAGCCATCCGGCCTCTCATTTAGTCAGCTTTTTAGCCATAAATGACAGAGCTAATTAGCCACTTTTCTAGCAGCTGACCAAACACAAATCTTTCCAGGCCAGCAATAAGCTGGCAGCCTGAGACAGTCCGTGATGCCATTCTGAGCACTGCAGTGCCTGGAGGGGCCCCTGGTGGTCCGCGAGGCAGCATGAGAGGCCCCTGCGGCCACATCATGTGGATCTGCTCATTGCATTACCCCAAAAAATGTCCTAATGGCAGGGTGCAGCTTTTCAAACTCAGACAAACGGGTCTCTGTAGTCCCTTTCACTCACTGCACAAGAAATATTTTCCCTCTCTCCTGTGCTCAAATTATAGCCCTACATTCCCCTCTCTCTCCCTTGTTTATGTACCATCACAATCTATTTTGATTTAGCTTTTTCTGGTCCCAAGAGACAAAAAGTTTGGAATCTGCCTGTGAAGTGGACATGGAGACTTAAGACACACATTTATAAATACTGTTTGCTAAAGCAGCATTACTATGACTGAATTCGGAATAGCATACTAGCACACTCCTCTTACTATTTCTGCCAAATAATGATAGGTAAAAATTGCATGAGCACTGTATTCTAGTATACTATTACAAATTCAGCCTATTGGTATTGCTAATAGTAGTATTGCTAAAATTGCTCTTAGTATTGTTAAATTTCAATTCCGTTTCTCAATTTACAGTGAATTGAGGTAGCAAACAAGATGTAGAAATGCTATAATTTGAATGCAAGGAAGTAGAAGTAAAATGAATTTAAATGTTATTATTAGCTGTAAGCCTACTGCATTTTTATCTAGAAAAGCAAAGTTTGTCATATTTCAAATGTTTACTTGATAAAATCTTGTTTGAAAGTCATAAAGCAACAGATAAAACGATATAGATATAACATATATAGAGATAGATAGATAGACAGACAGACAGACAGACAGACAGATAGATAGATAGATAGATAGATAGATAGATAGATAGATAGATAGATAGATAGATAGATAGATAGATAGATAGATAGATAGATAGATAGATAGATAGATAGATAGATACAATCCATTGTATCAATCCATTATGAGGTAAAGTCCTCTCAATAGACTTATACACAATCTATCCAATGACCTCACTGAGACCAGTGCAAGTGCATTAAAAGTCAAATTAAAGAGCAGTAAACCTGAGCTGCTGGAGAACTGTATATACTGATGTCCTTGAGCTGGTTTCTTTCATATCTGTCAAAAAAAAGCAATAAAATTAAAAATAAAATAAGAAACTGATATGGGATGAGTAATACACCACAGTTTAAACTTTAAGGTGTATTAGATTTATATGTAAACATCAATATGAACAAACTTATAAATGACCTACACATATATTACAATATTTTATATACATATATTCATTTAAGAATGTATGTATGACCCTAGACTTTTGAATGCTAGTGTACAGTACATTGGAGCAGCATGGAAGAACATTTTCATGCCAATTTTAACTTGAACACAAATATCAATACACTCTCAAATGTCAAAGTAGGATCAAATCCATGACCTTTAGGATGCAATCGTATCATACAAGTGTTTTATAATCGTGGCATTTAATTGTGTGAATCTGTCATCTACACCTACTTGTGCAGAGTAAGCAAACTGCAGCCAGTCCAGATGGTCTGTGACTAGGGGACGGAGCTTCAAGACCAACCTATCAACAATATTAATGATGTGTGAAGGAAGAGCAACTGGTGTGCAGTCTATAGGGTTGTTAAGATGAACACGGCAGGAAGTCTTCCAGACCTGAGGCAGCTTCTGCAGACTTTAATGGGAGGGAAATTAAGGCCTGAAACACTCAACAGAGCTGACTGGAGCATATCTCCTACACCCCGGGGCAGATTCCTGTGTGAAGATTACCCAAGTCTCTCCTCACCTGGTCGGCTGAGATAGGGTCAGACCACTGACTCAGAGTCAGTTTTTCTGACGAAAAACGGATTCAGCTAATTAGCCTTGTGTAGCTCTGCTATCAACCTGTTTGTAGCCAATGATGGATGATTCCACTTCCCTCACAGAGACCCTTTCGCTCGGCATTCATCTGCTCTTCAGGTTTTATCTCCAGACACAAGAAGGTCGTCGTCTTCTTTTTAAGCAGGATCCTCAGGCCCTTCATGGTTTTAATTCCATTCAAGTTTATTTACATAGATTAATTCCTATCTATCTATCTATCTATCTATCTATCTATCTATCTATCTATCTATCTATCTATCTATCTATCTATCTATCTATCTATCTGCTAACAATAATAGCCAATAATCAAAAAAAAAAAAAACAACAACATGGAAAAGACCGTTTCAGCTACTTTAATTTAGCTGTTTATCTATTGGATGGGCAAGTGGCCTTTTCGGGTTGGTACTTCCCACCCATAGCCACGCCTTGATTTCTAATGTCATCACCAATCATTCGAGTTCATTCCCTGGAAGGATTGTAATGATTCAGACATTTGCATAAGAGTTGCAAATCACGGTGGGAGCCGCCTCCCTGATGATGTGATTGCTGTGTGAATTGGGGTGGATCGAGATTTACAGCATCGGGGTGAGATGAGGTTAAATGCAATATCTCACATTGGGTTTCCTTATCAGGGAACATGGCTAATTAGGGGTTTCAACATGACTAATTTAATTGAGCATAATTTTCTCTTCAGGTCCGCAGGCAACATACCAAATATAGATTTAATAAAAATTGAACAGCACGTACTCATAGGAATTACACGGCACTAAAAGGGATTTAAGACCTTATCTGATGCACCGCTGAATATTTCTGCCATTCTATAGCACTGTACTGAGTTAAAACGACAGAAGAAGAGTTGTCTTGGGGAAACTCAAATATCTCCTGCAGATTTCAAACTATATTCTGTATACTTTGTCACCAGTAATCAATTACATTTCAAGAGATTCAGTCTCTAAATTCAATCATAACGTGCACTAATTTCAAATGCCAATATTTTGGATAACTATATGAAATTATATAAGCAATGTGCACTTCTTAGAATATTTATTATGAGAAATTATTCATACCAGAAAGGAGCCAGACTGAATGCAAGATATTGCCTAATTATAGTTATTTGGCTTTTGTCTAATTCAGGGGTTTTTAATATTTTAGATGCCATGGACCCCAAAATATGATCCTCCTGGTGCAAAGGGGCCCCCATCCTAAAATTTAAAAGGTAGCTATATATTTTCATGCATAAAGACCAAATTATACTGTGGAAAAAAGTATATTATAAATATGCGTAACCATTGTGTTTTATTTATATAATAATTTTTCATTTGTTTACATTATTTTATTTTGCTACATTACATTATCTTCTACTTGTCATGTATTATTTATTTTTTTATTGCAATAAATGTTTATTCAATTTGTTACTGAGTATATATATATATATATATATATATATATATATATATATATATATATATATATATATATATATATATATATATATATATGGTTTTTAAAATATATGTTTTTATTTATATATTTTCCCATGCATCCTAAATAAGCAATGTCACTTCAAGAATATTTATTGCACAAGCTGCAATAAATGCACCGATGAATCTTTCACAATAAGACTAGAAACGTGCATTAAGAAAGTAAATAGCGTCAATTCTGATTTCACTTTCACTTTAAGTGAGTCATAAAATCTAGATAAAAGTCAAGCAGCCGTATTTGTATCCAGCACACTGAGACAGGTCAAAAACAGATACAGGTTATAAATAGGCTATGAATATCAAGTTAGACAAAATGGCATCTCTGGTTTTGATGCATTTTAGCAGCAGGAATCCATCTTGGGGGTTCCTGTATGGGTACACAACACCCTCCGACGCATACTAAATGCAATTCCCCTGCATTTTTATTCACCTAATTAAGATGTTACAACAGAGGACAATTCCATCAGCGGCTAAAATGAGGAGATACATCAACAACAATCCAGCATCTTGACAAGATGGTAAGATGCAGAGGAGAAAAGAATTGAATTTTGGGTGTCTGATTATGATGGAATAGGCCAATCACCCCTTCTCTCTCACACACACACACACACACACACACACACACACACACACACACACTTTATGGTAACACATCTATATTCACATTCATACTGCATATGCATTTGTATTTCTCTTCCATCTCTGTCTCTGATCTGCGTTATATCCATTGAAAAACCTATGCAAACATTGGATTCTGTAAAAATAACATGCTTCATGGTTTTTGTTGGTGCAAAATTGAGTGTAAATGAACCTCCATTTGGCAAACACAGTTATTTTGCCCTGTATAACAGAAGTGCATAATGTGTTTGCAGGTGGCCGTAATCAGGAGCTGCTATGAGCTCCAATAACTGCTATATTTACAACATAATTTAACTAAAAATTTCTAAATGCTGCATTGTACAAGTGTTTTTATTTGATTCAATGAAATGGATCATTAATGTCTTTAGGAAAGTTAATGGCTAAAGCAAAATGTGTTAAAACCATTGAAAATTCACAATATTGTTGAATTGTACTGTATACTGCCAACATAATAATATAAAGTATATTGCAAACATTTAATATATCACCCTGTCTCCTAATGTTATCCACCAAATATTTGAAATGTTTTCACAAGCAAGGTGAAAATGCCTTGCAAAAGCTTTTATGGCATTTCATATTTTCAATTTCAAGTGTTTTTGCTTTGCTTGTGAAAACACCAGCTAAAAATAACTGGCTAAAATATTGCTAAAAACAGCTGGCTAGAGTAACAGCAAAATAGACTGAGAGAAAGAAAAGTGATGTCAAAGATAGAAAATCCTTGCTTGATGGGATTGTGGGTAATGATGTTTGTTTAGACGCAGTGTGGCGAGTGAAGCTGTAGTTTAGCAGCTGGGTAATGTAATTACCACGGTGCCATCAGAGCACTCTTGATCTCATTTAAATAGCTTGTTTGCTGTCACAGAAGCTGTTGACTCGAGTCTGTTTGTCTAAAATCACCAGATTTGATGGACATCTCCCTTTCTCTGCATTTCTTTTCATGTGAAGCTACAAGAAACGATGTCAGGAGTTAAAGACGAAAACAATTCGGCCACTTCCTGCGAGCCTGCAAACAGCATCAATCAGAATTAACGCTATTAGTGGATTAGATCCTTAGAAATACTAAATATTGTGTCAGCTCTCTGTTTCTGTCTCTGTGCCACACCAGAATCTAAAGTTTGGAGGGTCACAGAGATGGATGGAAAAAAGGAAACAAAGAGAATTATGGGAGCACTTGAGAGAGAGAATATTTATGGGGGTCACATCAGGTCAGGATAAGGAGGAAGGCCCTCAGGATCATTTATAATTAAATTGCAAAGACACACACAGTATATATGCTTTCTGTTCTTCTGAGTATTGTGGGGTTCTTTTTTTTTTTTTTTTTTTTTTTTGCAAACAAAAATATTGGTAAGGTAAGATGCCAAAGTTCAAGAATAGAGGACTTTAGAGACCTTAATGGAAATAAAAAACCTGTATTACAGGAAAAGCAAAATAATTTACTAGCAGTATTAGCTCAAGCTGAAGTAAAATGATGCACAAATCAAACTCAAACATATTCAGGTTCGGTTTTGGTTTGTATAAGTGAACTATTTCATTAACCAATAACACTACACTATTCCAGAGCTTTTGTCATATAACAAATGCTAATAAGATTTATGAAAGGCAAAACACGTTCTACACAAGTAAGCATAGCATACGGTTTCAAATTTGTGGTCATTAAAGATGTTTTTTTGTATGTTTTTAAATGTTCTGAATGTCTCTATTCTCACCAAGGCTGCATTTTTCTGATCAAAAATGCCATAAAATTAAAAAAAAAAAAAAAAAAAAAAAAATAAAAAATAAAAAAAAATAAAAAAAAATACTGTGAAATATTATTATAATTTAAAATAACTGGTTTCTATTTGATTATATTTTAAAATGTAATTTATTCCTATGATGAAAAGCTGAATTTTCAGCATCATTACTCCAGACTTTAGTGTCACATGATCCTTCAGAAATCTGCTCAAGAAACATGTTATTTTTATGACTGTTGAAACCAGTTGTGTTGAATAATATTTCTGTGGAAAAACATTATTTTTTTTAAACCTTTTCAGGATCCTTTGATGAATAAAAAGTTCAAAAGAACAGCATTTATTTGAAATATAAATGTTCTGTAACATTATAAATGTCCTTACTCTCACTTTTGATCGATTTAATGCACACTCGCTAAATAAAATTCTAGCTACATGAATAATAAAACATTTAGCCTAATGACATGTAAAGTTAACTTTAGCACACCTTTGTTATCACCACATTAACATAAGCACATACTATGGGCTGCGTTTGCAATACATTGACTCCAAACGTTCTACGTTTGCATACTTGCATAAGCATATTTCTAGCCATAGTGCTCAACATAATTTTTCCTCTCAAGCCCAAACGTGCTCACACACACTCGCTCACACACACAGATACACACAACAGGATTAAGATACCGTACTGTAACCCAGCATATATTTACACAGACCTGTTGTCATTGTGCCCCATTCAGACATGCACAGCTTAATCCCACAGTCTGGACAAAAAAGCTCACATGTTTCTATTGTTAAGCTGAATTGGAGGACGTCTGCCAGGGCACACTGAGCTTAGGGGCTGTCATAAGAATTGGAGCAAAGAAAGGAAACCAAATCTGAAGACCCTTTCATGTTTCATGAGGTTCTGAATAGTAACACTGGCAACAATGGTAGTGTAAACACATCCTATTGAATATTGTGGAGCTGTCTGCAAGTACACCAAGCATTTGATTGCATGCAAAAAAAATACATTTTGTGTTTCTTATTCTTAATTTTGATGTAAAAAAAAAAAAAAAAAAAAAAAAAAAAAAAAAATCATAATTGCTTTAGTTTAATCTCTTTAGAAGGCTTTAACATCTCAACAGTTTCTCCTAGAAAGCTAAGTGATGCCAAATAGACAATTAAGGTGAATCAGTTTGTTGTAGAAACAATTTTTACTCAGAAACAGGGTTATATCATCGAGATACTATTAAAAAGTTTAGTATTTAGAATTAGTTTTATTTTTAGATATTCTGTTTTCTTTTTCATTTATCTTTAGTCATTTTTTTGTCATTTTTTATTAATATGTCTATAGTTTCAATAATTATAAGTAAAAAAAAAAAAATCCATAAGTTAATTTTTATTTCAGTTTTAGTTATTTTAGTACATTGAGTTAAACCAAATGAAAATGAGAAATGTTGTAGCTTAAATAAAATATGATTAAAGTTTGTTTGTTTGTTTGTTTTCAGTTAAAGTAACCATTTCAAGTAACAATTTTCAGTGGTTTTAGTTTAAGTTTTAGTTAACTATAACCTAACTCAGAAACTTCTAGTCTTTTTCCACAATTATTACAAAGAAACAGTGAGTAACACTGAATTGAAATTTTAAAGTTCAAATACTGAAATAGTATTTTCTTGTAAAACTAGTACTATAACAATCTTTATTTACAACTTTGAAAAATACTTTTTTTACAGTGTAAAACATGTAAGACTTGTCTTCAAGATCCAAAGTTTGCAATCAAAAATGTAAAAAGCTAAAAAACAAAAAAATGAGTAGCAATTCTACTCCTATTCATTCTATATAGTAATAAATATACAATTAAAAAAAATGGTGTAGATTTTACTTTGAAACAATTTTTAATTGCTAGTAAACTTCGAAAATGATAAAAATAAATTGAAATAGTATTTTCTTGTGAAACATTTTCTTCTATAATCTATTTCATTTACAACTTCAATAAAGTGTACACTATTAACTGCATACAAGATTCATATTTCACAAGCTGTATGTCAGCAATTGACTCAGTTGTGTATATTTTGTCTTTAAGAAGAGGAATTTTAGTAGAAATATCAGAAATCAACCTAATATTTGGAACAAAACCATGAGCACTCTATTAAATTTCCTGAACTATGAAAGTGCACACTCAATATAATTCTCATCTGGTCAGTTCTACTCCCATTTCTTTTCCCAAAGCGCAACATTTTTCTCTGAAATAACAACTCGTCCTTAAAGACTGCACCAATTATCCGTGTTTGTGCTGATTACAGAGTGAGAAGCAGAATAGCAATGAAGAACGGCTGCTGACAGTAGTTGTGGAATGATTAGGCCAGGACAAGGGTATCGTTTATGAATTTATTATTGGTAAGTATGAGACTCCCCGTCCTTCTTTATTCAGGCTGGGCTAGATATGAATTGGCTTTCTCCAGTAATTAATGACTCTCTGGAGCAGTTTTATAAAGGATATTACCTGTAACTGAGAGGATGGTGTGGATGGCAAAGCAACTGCAATTGCTCAGTCCACAGAAAAAGACATGTATTTAAATTGTATTTGAAAGAAAGTTAAAGGGATACTCCATCCCATATTGAATATTTTGTCATTAATAACTTACCCCCATGTCGTTCTAAACCTGTAAAAGCTCTGTTTGTCCTCAGAACATAATTTAAGATATTTTGGATGAAAACCTGGAGGCTTGAGACTGTCCCATAGACTGCCAAATAAATAACAGTGTCAAGGTCCATAAAAGGTATGAAAGTCATCGTCAGAATACTCCATCTGCCATCAGACGTGCAATCTGGGTTATATGAAGTGACGGGAACACTTTTTGTAAGCAAAAAAAATAAAAATAATAATAACTTCAATAATTCAATAATTCCTTCGTCAACGGTCTCCTCTGTGTCTCTCCATATCACCGTATGCTGCGTATGCTCTTCTCTGTTACCCGCGGCACAAGGGTGTGCTGTTTCTACATGTATTTAGTACTTTGAAATAAAACAGCGCATCCTTGTGGTGTGGATGACACAGAAGAGCATACACAGAACACGGTGATAATGAGAAACAGAGGAGACCGTTGACGAGGGAATTATTGAATAAAGTCATTATTTTTGTTTTCTTCGCTTACAACAAGTGTTCCGTCGCTTCATATAACCCAGATTGCACGTCTGATGGCAGATGGAGTATTCTGATGGTGACTTCCATACCTTTTATGGACCATGACACTGTTATTTACTTGGCAGTCTATGGGACAGTCTCAAGCCTCCAGGTTTTCATCCAAAATATCTTAAATTGTGTTCTGAAGACGAACTGGGCTTTTACGGGTTTGGAACGACATGGGGGTAAGTGATTAATGACAAAATTTTCATCCCTTTAAGTTGCTATAGGGGAAAATATACAGTATATATAAATATATATAAGAAAAATATTAACAAAATGTAATTTTTTAATGGTGCCAAAGAAGCTGATTATTATTTTAGATTAAATGACAGGTTGAATAACCAAAGAGTTGCTGGTATCCATTGACTTACAAGTGTTAGTGAAAACAGAACAAAACAACTCTCAGCAGATCATTCTTGAGTGATGCTTCAGAAAGCACAGGTCATGTCTTTAATATTTAATAGTGCTAATAATAAATGAGATGCACATACTGTATAAAAGTACAAAATAAAAAAAACACTCAATTAGTAACAACAAAGGGGTAATAACAAGGCCTTGTTGCCCTTCTTCTCTCTTTAGCAGTCGTTCTGAGTCTTCTTATTGTAATCACCTCAGTGATTCACATTTTTCTCGCAGTATGTGGCATGTTTTGTAACGGCTTCACAATTGAGATGTTTTTGTCTCTCTCAGAACATACACCTCATGCAGGAGCACCACAAGAACAACCGCAGCTCTTCCCCAAATGCGCTGCTTTTGTGAAGACCATTACTGCTCTGTTTAATTTGATAATTTCAATGGTTAAAAGCAGCGGGGGCTGGAGCAGGATTTGAATAGGCCAGATGTGCTGCGCTGCCCTCAGACAGGAGAAAAAAGACACATCAAGTTCTTTTGACAGCGGAAAGACTCAATAAGGTCTCCAAACTTCACCTCAGCGATATCAGCAGGGCTCCTGAGATGTGAGCAAGCTGATTTCCTAAACTTAATCAACCCTGAGGTCATATTAATAGGGTTTCAAATGAAAGTCAAAGATAGGAAAAGTAACACTGCGAGTAAATGCATTATATTTAACTGATTTATATTCAAGTGACATCAAAATTATAGTAAGCGGGTATAATGATGATATGGAATATTACAATAATTGTATAGCTGTGGACTGCAAAATTTTGACTGTGACAACCATAATTAAAGGGATAGTTCACCCAAAAACTTTATATATATGTGTGTGTGTGTTTTATATTTGTGTGTGTGTGTGTGTGTGTGTGTGTGTGTGTGTGTGTCATTATTTATGTTATTCCACACCTCAATGCCATTTTTTTTTTTTTTCATGAAAGTCCACGGGGTCCACTCCAACGTTGTTCGGACCCTAGTGACTTCCAAAATATCTTCTTTTGTGTTCTGCAGAAGAAATCAGGTTTGGGAAGCTGAGTAAATAATGACAGAATGTTTCATTTTTGGGTAAACTATCCTTTTAAATACAGGAGCGATCATCTTAATCAGTTTTTCTATGCCAAGGTCTCTCATTATCAACGTATGCTGTGTATGCTCTTCTGTATCATCTGCACCACAAGGATGTGCTGTTTCTACATGTATTTAGCTTTGATTTGAAATAAAACAGCGCATCCTTGTGCCGCAGATAACACAGAAGAGAATACAGAGCCTACGGTGACATGGAGAGACACAGAGGAGACCGTTGACAAAGGAATTATTGAATAAATTTTTTATTTTTGTTTTCTTCGCTTACAAAAAATGTTCCCGTCGCTTCATATAACCCAGATTGCACGTCTGATGGCAGATTGAGTATTCTGATGACAACTTTCATACCTTTTATGGACCTTGACACTGTTATTTGTTTGGCCGTCTATGGGACAGTCACAGGCCTCCCGGTTTTCATCCAAAATATCTTAAATTGCGTTCTGAAGACAAACAAAGCTTTTACGGGTTTAAAATGTCATGGGGTAAGTGATTATTGACAAAATTTTCATTTTGGGATGGAGTATCCCTTTAAGTATAAAAGGCAATGGCAACTATTTATTTTGATATATAATTATCAATCAATCAGTCAAAATTATTACCTGGACGATATGTATTAAAATATTACCTGAATGA
Organism: Cyprinus carpio; assembly: GCF_018340385.1. Lineage (NCBI taxonomy): Eukaryota > Metazoa > Chordata > Actinopteri > Cypriniformes > Cyprinidae > Cyprinus > Cyprinus carpio. The sequence continues at coordinate 20,825,372 of NC_056595.1, forward strand.
TGTGTACTTATTTTTTATTAATGTATAAACTAAAATTATAATTTAATAATTTAATTACAGTAATAAATAAACAATTATATAATGATAAATATAATTAAACACTAATACATACTAAGAGATGAACACTTAGAATCTTTCACAAAACTATGAAAAGATGTGAATTCTGATGTCAGACCATTCTAATGTTAAAGTAGCACAAGTTTAGAAAGGCCCTAATGAACGAGTCGCTTCACAGACTGTCAACAAAGCCACTGCTGAGTCATAGTCCTACAAAATCTGCTTCATTACTCAATATTTATTGAGTTCTGGCAAGTGGAGGTCTGTAGGCCTCAATCCCCACGGTCCGCTTGTGCTGCAGGCATGCAGATCAGCAAGTATATCAACCAGGGTGCATCTTCGGCTACTTTATGAGCCGGCGGACAGAATATGGATACCACTGACATCTTTAGCACACTCAGTAGACAAGCTGATACATGCACACACATACGCTTTCACTCAGTACTGCGAGTGCACCGCAAAAATATAAAGAGAGAATGTACAAAACAAAATAGATGAAAACACTGGGATGCTCGCAGATGGAGCTTTTAAGTGGCATTTGAAAATGGCAGCTTGTGTAATTTTTGTCAATCTCATTCACACAGGGACACAATGGGCCCAATCAAACCACTCAGTCCAGCCCGACCACCAGGCGAGCACTTACTGCTGTCAGTCACAGCACAGAGCAGAAAATGGCTTTGGATGCTTCCCTCGTAACGTTTTCCTTTCAGAGCTCCAATGTGGACGACATCTTCTTCCTGTGCTAATTAAATCTCCCAGATCATAATTAACTTACAGACAACTAAAATTAACCGCAATACGAGAACCTCAAGATTTGTTAGAGGCCCGAGAATAGTTCAGAGCTGTTCAAAGAAAGTCAATACTTCGTGGCACAGTTGCACTCACTCCCATTTTAATAATATTTACACTTACGGCTTCTCTTGGAAGATGAAAGCGAACGCTCCGTCTGATTTCCATTTAAAGATTCAAATCCTCTTAAGCTTAATGTGGGATGCCACATTGCATTATTGAGCAGCTCTGAAATTGCAAAGTCTTGCCGGTTGTTTTCTGGGTATATCGACAGTTTTGATAATCTCATAAATGCAAAAAAATTCCACTTAGCGAGCATGAGATAGATATGTCTCAAGGCCATGAATCCAATTAAACATCTTTGCGTGGCAGAACGGTCAACGATGTGATGACACCTTTGGCTACATTTCTATCCGTCAAACTCTGCGACCGACAACCTGCAATTAAGAAAAAAGCAAACGTGCACTGCTGCGGACCCGGTTCTGATGGTTCAAAAGAGTAATGAATTTTGAGGAAGCAATCAAGTCGAGCTGTAAAATTCTGTTTGAGGAGCAACACTTTCACAGCATAAGCAATTCATACATTAAACCAAAAAAAGGCTAAATTAGAAAACATATCCTGCATTTTCAAATATGATAATAGCCACTGCTGCTTCACAGATACCAAGTGAGTCTTATTAATGTTTTTTGTGTGCTGTAAACAGCTTAAAAATTCATATGCGTTTCTGAGCTCAGCTCATCATCAATGGCGTGACTGGAATTTCTCTAAAGCAGCTGTGGCCGGTTCCATGTCAAGTGAGGACATGTTTTCATTACAACCCCATGTCACATCGCAATGTTAAAATAACTCACGCTCGATGGTCACATACAAACGCGCAGTCGCTAGACGTGACCTTCCGAAGAAAACACATCCTCATTTTTTAATGAGAATGACAGGAGCAGAATAAACCCATTAGATGAAGTTTGTAAAAGCAAGTTGAGGAAAGCCTTTAATGCATTTATGTGCTTTGTTATGTATGTGGGTGAAAACCCTGCAGTGGTGACTATGAAGTCTAATCTTTTTTCTTATAGTAGACAGTTTGAACCTGTTTCTCATTTAGAGAGCAAACGCTGTGTGTTCAGTTGCACTGTCAACCAGCAGCTCAGTGCGGAAAGAATCAATTATACTGGAAGGAAAGTTTAACAGGCTAATTTAATTAATGTTATTGCTGTACTTAATATTGCTCATACATTAGCAGCTGTTTCATCGAGACTGTCTCTTGCATGTTCTCTAACTCCAATTTCTCATTAAAGGTTATTGATGTGACTGACACCATCTACAGTCATTGTGACAAAACAACAGTGATAATTCCAGTTTCTTACATATTAAAGTTGTATCAACTGCATTTGTGATGTAAATCTACCATTCTACCAGTTTGGGGTGGCTAAGTTTTTTTTCTTTTCTTTTTTTCTTCTAAGAAATCAATGTTTTTATTCAGCAAGGACACATTAATTTAATCAAAGGTGACAGTAAAAAATTTACATTGTAACAAAAAAAAATATATTATTTCTATTTCAAATGAATGCTGTTCTTTTGAACTTAAAAAAAAAAGTTTCCACAAAAAAATATTCAACATTGATAATATTGATAATAATAAATGTTTTTTAACAGCAAATCAGCATATTAGAATGATATCTGAAGGATCATGTGAAACTTAAAGACTGGAGCATTTTTGATCAAATAAATCCAGACTATTTGGCTGTTTGATCTTAAAACTTTATTTTTACATTAAAAAAAAAAAAAAAAAAAAAACTTTCAAACCTTCTTTTTTAACATTTAACCATTTACTTTGCCAAACTTTGCTTTAAAATTACAGTTTTCTTTCTAATTTTATTTAAAATTCATCCTGCTTTCTTACGTTAAAATTCCAATTGGAATTCTGCATCCGGTTTACTCAGTTCAAATTCTAGAAGTTGAACTGGAATTAATAAGGCATTGTAAATTCTATATCGAATGAAGCACAAACCTGGGAGGACAAAAAAAAATTCTTGACAGTGAAAACTTGCTGCATTACACCTGGTACAGAGAGCACGAGACATGATTCAGAACTGAAACTGTCCAGCTAAAGTCACACATATTCTGAGCAAAATATATCTACACAAAAACAAACTATTGTTGTGTTTACAGTCCTCGGCTGCCAAAAGTCCCTTTGACAGTACCTCCCTGATTCTCAAACAAATCTATCATTCCTAAGACTTTCCCTACACCTCCTCTTGACATCTTCTCACAGGGTGGGTGTCACGTCCGTTGATCTGTCTGCTTGTGAGAGCGAGTGTATCTAACTAAATAACCCGTGTGTCTGCAGTAGAGTGGATTGGCAGAAAGATCGTTGCTGTGGGCAGGAACCTGTCTGGAGACGCCTGAACGCTACACACTCCGTTCTGATTTGGTGTCAGGGCACAATGCGGTGCAGAGATGAGGTTCAGATAAGCAGTGACCCTCTACACTTATCTGGATTCCAGTACTTATTTCCTATCCTGGGTTTAGACAAATGGCTTGATTATCATAAACATGCGACCTAAAATCAACCTGTTCTGTTTATGCAACCTTTCCAAACTTATATTTAAATTTAAAGCAGTCAAACTATGTTTTTAACAAAGGTAAGATAATATTATTTTAAATATACAATTTTTTGCATGCAGGTTAATTTCTACAAGCATCTTTATGACATCTTTATGACTTTATGATATGTTGGTGTGATATCTTTATAAGTAAATAAAGCTGAATAAAACAAAACTGTCAATCTTCATTTCAGGCTGCAAAGCAACAAAATGTGATTATTTTAAAGAGGGTGATTATTTTTTATACCCACTGTATGTATATATAAAATAATAATACTCTTTTAAAATAGAAAAGACATTGCCATTACAGAGGTTACAGCAACTGTGTTTTGATTATTTCTTCTGTTCACTTGAGCTTGTTACTAGAAAAGCCACACTATAATGAAAACACATCCTAACTTCCTAACACTTGTTCAAAGGGCAACAGCATATATGAGAGGAAAAAACTACCCTGGCAAATCTCTCTCTGAAGCCCGACAGGCCTGTCAGAGGTTCTCAAATGCTAAGTCTTCTCTGACAGCAGGGCTTTCGCTTTGAAATGTTCCTTCCACTCAAGTAGAGTTTAATCACATGAGTTTGCTCATGCTAGTGAAACCATGCTGGACCAGAACACATGCAGTGATGCTGGTAAATCTGACAGCAATCACAAGGCCCATCGTGTTTTCAAACCCCTTTAATTAATCTGTCACTGTAGATCCAGAAACACAAGACAAAGTTCCTGGTTGCTTCGACCTCATCAACAACCTTCAGCACCGCACACACAAATGTGGACATTTGAGACATTATTCACTCATAATTTACACTTAAAGCTATCATATAACTTCAAAAGACTAGTGATATACAGTAGAAGAACAATTTTCATTGTTCTTTAAAGTCTGGCTCCATATGACTACAAGCTGATAAATATCCACCTCCATATATCGTTAATACATTCCAAGTATCGTCGCACTGTTGTACACAGAAAAGTTGGTCTCAGTGCTGCCGGTCAGATACAACAGAGCTGTGGAAAACACTTTCACCTCTCGTGTCTGACACGTCTGTCCATCATCGCAGGTCTAGACTGCAGAACTCTCATTTAAATGGCTATTACTGATGGTGGCCTGCATTAGAAGGCGTGAAATTCAGAGCTCATTAATTCCTACAGGAAGGAGGAAATAATGAGGAAAATCAAGCCTGACTGCTACAGATAGGGATAATGTCATTTTTCCAGACCTCTCACTCAAACTCCAGTTCAGAAAATGCTGCGGTTTTCCGCATCACATGAATGATACATCCTCATGATGTCACTTGAAAAATACCCAATTAGGTAAAATCCCACACATAAATATGGATGAATCTCACAACAGCATGTTCAGGTTACATTCAAACTGGAGGAAAAGATATTGTATATTTAACCTTTAGAAAATACAGGTTATTTTTTGACCATTAAATTTGTTTGCACTGTTTTCATAACAATTAAACACACCACCCAAATTATTGAAATGCATCCAGGAATTTTCTTCTAATAAAATTCTCACAATTCTTAATGCTGATTCTCATTATTAAAGTACTTTTTACTTTATTACTGTTAAAAAAAAAATTAAAAGCAGCTTTTTAATTAAGAATGCATTAAATTGATTAAAAGTGACAATAAAGACACTTATAAAAGTTATATTTCAAATAGTGCTGATCTTTTAAAATCCTAAAAAAAAAAAACATTTTCCACAAAATTATGAAGCAGCACAGCTTATTTCAACATTGATAATAATAAGAAACATTTCTTAAACACCAAATCAACATATTATATTTTAAAGAAAAAAAAAAGTCAAGGCTATATTTTCATTGATGGACAATGTAATTTCTTATTTCTTTCTTTTGATTTTGTGGTGAGATGTGGCCTAGACGTGTTCCTGACAGGTTTTGTGAGATTTATGCATACAGAAAAACCTGACCTATTTCTTAAATAAAAAATGAAATGAAATCTAAATGCATCTAGACTACATGCTATTTGTTGTTCATACTTATTGTGTGGGTTTGGAATCTTATGAGCAATGAAATAACAAACATATCTTTGAAAATTGTATGTTTTTTATGGCATAATATGAATTACATTTGGGTCTTATCAGGCTTTTCCTCTGATTTTGCACACACACACACACACACACACACACACACACACACACACACACACACACACACACACACACACACACACACAACCGAAAGCTGTCTCCTCCTGTGTGGCACTAGGTGTTATCGTCTCAGAGCTGGGTGAGGTTCACAAAAGACATTCACCAGAGGTCACCTTTCCCACAATTCTCTGGGGCCTTCTGAACCACAGTCTGGCATGTCAACAACAGGGTGGCAGAATGGACTCCTGACAAGGGAGAGATTAAAAAACGAACTGGCTTAAATTAGAAAGAGACTGAGCGAGCGAGAGAAAGAGAGAGAGAGACTGGAATAAGAAAGCTTCTATGCGTGTTTGATTACGGTATTTATTTTCTCTAATACAAAAGTATGTTGACATACTGTACCAACTTTTATTTTACCAAGGTACTGTATATGATTGAAAAACTAGATCTGCTGCTATTAAGTACCACATCTATACTATAATCTACAGTATACCACATCTATAACAGATAATAGTTTTGATGTACTCTGCTTGACTGAAACCTGGCTAAAACCAAATGATTATATTGGTCTAAATGAGTCTACTCCACCAAACTACTGTTATAAACATGAGCCCCCCGTCAGACTGGTCGTGGGGATGGGGTGTTGCAAACAATATATAGTGATATTCTCAGTGTTACCCAGAAAACCAGGATACAGGTTTAAATCATTTGAAATACTTATGCTTAATGTTACACTGTCAGATATGCAAAAGAAATCTATTGTATCTCTTTCTCTGGCTACTCTGTATAGACCACCAGGGCCATATACAGAATTCCTAAAAGAATTTGGAGATTTCCTCTCAGACCTGTTGGTTACCGCTGATAAAGCGCTAATTTTTCGGAGATTTTAACATTCATATTGATAATACAAATGATGCATTAGGACTTGCGTTTACTAACTTATTAAACTGTTTTGGAGTAAAGCAAAATGTCACCGGGGCCACTCATCGTTTTAATCATACGCTACACTTAATTACATCGCATGGAATCGATCTTACTGACATAGATATCGTACCTCAAAGTGAGTGATGTTACTGACCATTTCCTTGTATCGTGCATTTTGCGTATTGATGATAATAACTATATAGCTTTGCGTTATCGTCCGGGCAGAACTATTGTTCCAGCCACCAAAGACAGATTCGCAAATATCCTGCCTGATTTATCTCAACTGCTCTGTGTACCCATAAATACACATGAACTAGACAAAATGACTGGCAACATGGGCACTATCTTCTCTAATACATTAGAAGCTGTTGCCCCCATCAAATTGAAAAAGGTTAGAGAAAAACGTACTGTGCCATGGTACAACAGTAATACCCACGCTCTCAAGAAAGAAACTCGTAGTCTTGAGCGCAAATGGAGAAAAACGAACTTGGAAGTTTTTTAGAATTGCGTGGAAAAAAACAGTATGTCCAGCTATAGACAGGCTCTAAAAACTGCCAGGGGGCCGAGCATATCCACAAACTCATAGAAAACAACCAAAACAATCCAAGGTTTTTTATTTAGCACAGTGGCTAGATTAACAAATAAACCAGACGCCACCCGATCTAAATATCCCTCACAGTTAAATAGTAATGACTTTATGAATTTCTTCACTGATAAAATAGATAACATCAGAAATACAATAACACATGTAGATTCTACAGCGTCTAATACTTTAGGTTTATCTATCGCACCCAAAGATAAACTGCAGTGCTTTACAACTATAGGACAGGAAGAGCTAAATAAACTTATCACTGCATCTAAACCAACAACATGTTTATTAGATCCTGTACCCACTAAATTAGTGAAAGAGTTGCTACCCTGTAGCAGAAAAACCGCTTCTCAATATTATTAACTCGTCGTTATCTTTAGGGTCACATCCCAAAACCATTCAAGCTAGCGGTTATTAAGCCTCTTATTAAGAAACCTCAACTAGATCCTAGTGAACTGGCAAATTACAGACCCATTTCAAATCTTGCATTTATGTCTAAAATTTTAGAAAAAGTTGTGTCTGCTCAATTATGCTCCTACCTGCAATGATTAATAATAATAATAATAATAATAAATTTAAGTTTAATCTGGTTAGTTGATTGCACAGAAACTGCACTTGTTAAAATTACAAATGACTTGCTTCTTGCTTCAGATAAAGGCTGCATCTCATTGCTAGTTTTACTTGATCTTAGTGCTGCGTTCGACACCATAGATCACGACATACTCATAGATAGATTACAAAACTATAAAGGTATTCAAGGGCAGGCTTTAAGATGATTTAGATCCTACCTCTCTGATCGCTACCACTTTGTTTATTTAATGGGGAGTCATCTCATATATCACCGGTAAAAATATGGAGTGCCACAAGGATCTGTCCTAGGTCCTCTGCTATTTTCAATATACATGTTGCCCCTTGGTAATATCATTAGAAAATACGGGATTAGTTTCCACTGTTATGCTGATGATACTCAACTTTATATCTCAACAAGACCAGGTGAAACTTCTAACTTATCTAAGCTAACAGAGTGTGTTAAAAATGTAAAAGATTGGATGACCAATAATTTTCTCCTATTAAATTCAGATAAGATAGAGATATTACTTATTGGACCAGAAAACATTACACAGAATCTTGTATATTACAACTTGAAATTAGACGGATGTACTGTTACTTCCTCTACTGTCAAAAATCTGGGTGTTATATTAGACAGTAACTTGTCTTTTGAAAATCATATTTCCCAAAAATTCCCATATTTACAAAAACAGCATTCTTCAATCTTAGAAACATTGCCAAGCTACGAAACATGTTACCTGTTCCTGATGCAGAAAAGTTAGTTAATGCATTCATGACCTCTAGACTGGACTATTGTAATGCACTGCTAGGTGGTTGTCCTGCATCCTCAATAAACAAGTTACAGGTAGTCCAAAATGCAGCGGCTAGAGTCCTTACCAGGTCAAGAAAATATGATCATATTACCCCAATACTACAGTCTCTGCACTGGCTACCTATTAAGTTCTGTATCAGTTACAAAATATTATTACTTACTTATAAGGCCCTTAATGGTTTAGCTCCTGCGTACCTAACTAGTCTTCTACCACGCTACAACCCATCACGCTCCCTAAGGTCACAAAACGCTGGACTTTTGATAGTACCTAGGACTGCAAAGGTCCACTAAAGGAGGTAGAGCTTTTTCGCATTTGGCTCCCAAACTCTTGAATAGCCTTCCTGATAATGTTCGGGGTTCAGACACACTTCCTCTGTTTAAATCTAGATTAAAAACACAACTCTTTGGCCAAGCATTCAAATAATGCATCTCATAATTTTGGACTGCAGTTTATATCTGATCAAATGTGCATTATTATTCTTTAGCTTGGGTTAATCTAATTAAATTTTACTTGGCTGGAACAGCAGCTACGCTAATTATGTCTCTATTTGTTTATCTGTTTTGCCACGGGGTTTATATCCCGTGGTAACTAGGATTTACACAAGCTCCAGTCTGGATCCAGAACGCCTGAGAAGAGATGATGGCAACCCCTCAGAGGACCTCAGATGATGCTAAACCTGAGACAACATACAGAACTACCACATTTTGCTATAAGTTTGATTGCATAATTGCTGTTAATAGTGTTAATCGTCTGTTTGTTTACGTCTTTTATTGATTTTTCTGAACATTTCTGCCATATGCACATGAACTGACAGTCATCACTGATAAGCTACTACTAAATATTGTAGAAATTTAATTTTCTGTAAAGTTGCTTTGTAATGATTTGTATCGTAAAAAGCGCTATACAAATAAACTTGAATTGAATTGAATTGAATCTACCGAGAATTTGACCACAAGCAAAATGAGAAAAACAATGTTGCCCTGAGATCAATCTCAGGTAAATTACTATCCAATTGCAAGAGAGCAGATCTTATATAATTTGTTAGGAATAATTGCATTTATATTTGGCAGATGCATTTATCCAAAGCCACAACAAACGCATTCACAGCACATCTTATCAGTTCATGCATTCCCAAGGATCAAACCCATGATCTTGGTATTGACAGCACTACTGTATGCTTTACTATTTGATTAACAGGAATGCTAGATAATTGCTCTGTAAACATTTGAATATGATCGTATAATATATTTCAGATAAAACCCACTCTAATCAAAAGGTAAAAACAGAAGTAACCAAGGTAATCTAAAACCTACTATAGCACCTACTATCAGTGTTGAGTGTAATGCATTACAAGTAATGCGAGTTACGTAATCAGATTACTTTTTATGTTATGTAGTGTAGTTATTAATTTATTTTTTTTTTTTTTGGTTTATATGTGAGTTTCTTTGTTACTTTTTCAAATAAGTAATGCTAGTTACTTTGTTTCCCATGTATTGACTGACAGCTCTCATGTTGCCATGTTGAGAGAAATTGGGAGTAACTGCAGAGGCGTTGGGTGCACTGTGTAAACGTTACTGTAGTTCTATACTAAATATGAACATGTATTTACTCATCTCACTGCACAAAAAAGATTCAGTATTCCTCAAAATGAATAAAAACAGTCAAATGCAAACTCAGAATATTATACACACCTGCAATAATTAGATATGTTAATTAAGACAAATACAATTTATGTATTTAATCCCATTTTATTAACCAATGTCTTTGCTACTGACCTTCGGTGATCCAGTTCAGTCATACTAATAAGCAAAAATGACACATTTGTGTTTCATTTTTGTTATTGCTGAACAGTGTTTCTTCTTCTGCATCATATTCCATATGCACTTTGTTTGAGCTGCGCCCTCTACTGTACAGACGTGAATTTACATTTCCTTCAGCCTGAGGCATTTCACTTTTGTTGTGAAAGGGCTTTTACATTTGTAAAAGAAAGAATACATGTTTTATATTAAAAACAAACAAGCAAGCCCTGCCCAGATTTAAAAAGTAACGTTAAAGTAACGTAACGCATTACTTTCCATAAAAAGTAACGAAGTAACCTAATTAGTTACTTTTTTAGGGGGTAACGCAATATTGCAATGCATTTACTTTTAAAAATAACTTTCCCCAACACTACCTATTATACCTAACTGATAGTCTTAACAGAAGTAAATATGAGATAAAAGCGTGTTTGCTGAAGAAATAATGCCATTTTAGCTTGCTTCTTTGAGTTCTGTACCAGTGCTGTACCAGGTACGCTACTCAGCAAGTTTACTGCATCAGCAAAGCCACAAATACAGAGCTGGTTATTTGATTCAATCATTAAGATGTTTTAGGGTACGTTTACACAACAACGATTGTACTAAATACTGAAAAGTTTTTCCTGCATTTGTGAAAGGTTTCACATACAGATGATAATTTCATCAAAACAATCGGCATTCACAGAAATCCACAAAAACACACTGTATTATGCATGCCAGGCCAGTGGTAGGCCAGTAACACTACACACCTTTTTCACATACACTAATAGACTGAACACATCATACGTATGCGCATGAATTTTCACCAATTCTCATTTTCAAGCCCTCAAAAATGCTGTTGGCATGTAAATGAACACCCAATACTCATAAAAAGTTTTCAGTTTTGGTGCTGTGTAAATCTACCCTAGTTTACAAATCAAGCGTGTGGTAAAGCGTTTTGAGTTCGTAACAGTATTGTGCAAATGCCAGTTTGCAGTGAATTGTATGCACTGTATAGGTGCCGTATGTTTTTGGAATTTTATAAAAGTGTAGGTAGAGGAATTTTTTTTCCAATGAGTCTGTGCTGATTTTCACAGTATTATTTAAAAACAATCAAAAAATAAGTTACAGTATATATTAATGTTTATATTAATGGCTCATCTGGAATCTGGAATCTGTTTAAACAGAATCAGGTCAGTGAAAATCTATATATGTAGACCTAGTCAGTGAAACAAGAATATTAGATCCAAACAGAGACATATGTGCAACTAAAAAAACATAATGGACGCTGGAGGGGGAGAGAAACACATGGCAAATTAACCCAGCAGCCTATGCCTGCTTCATGCCCATGACCTGTATATCTCTCACCGTCAGCCCAAGAGCCAATGAGGATCATCTGTTAGACTGTCAATCTCCCATACCACCCACCCCCACACACACAGCACAATTTCATCACAGGCAGCAACCTTCTTCTTCCCACTACTGGAAAGGTTGCCATGCTCAAATGGTTAGCCAAGCTGCTGACATTTGTTAGTCTGTTTATGTGGAAACAGATAGTGTTATTACAACGAGGTGTGCTGCTCTCTGCCCATCTGCACCAGCACAGCTGCTGAGCCTCACAGAAAAACAAAATATAAAAAAAAGGGAAAGGAGAGGAAAGAAATAAATGTCACAAGATAAAAAGCCAGCTGGCATTGAAGGCCTTGCACTTCTGCCTGGGAGAGGATTTAGGAAACATAGCCAGATGACCACAAGAAAAAAAAAATATGCGCGTGTAAAATTTCCTGCTTTGTGTTTGTGGCTTGCCACTGCATTCACATTTTTTCCATGCACTCATTCTGTCTTCTTTGCATATGTGGCACCTGAACCTCTAAATTGGCCTGCCGAGGAATCATCTCCACACATACCAACAACTGATTGACAGAATAGAAGCCAGTCACAGAGCTTGGCATTTCCGTCAACAAATAGAGCTAAAAAATACAAACAGTCCCTTTGTGAGCTGTCATTCATTTCCCCCGGTAAAGACGCTTTGTGTTGTGCTGCACATTCAGCTTATCGCTCGCTCAGCCTGTCTCTTATCAAAATCAGTTCCTGTGGACAAACGAACCGAAAAGTGGGAAGTGACCACACAGAATTCAAACGCTGTAATTTTCTTCTCATAGCATTCAACCCTCCCAGACTTTCAGAAAGTGTTTTTGACCTCCAGTTTTAACAGTATATCTAACTGTTTTATCATTTTTACTATTATTTTATAAATCTTTCTTTAAAACAAATACCAATTGGTTTGATATTTTGTTATATAAGACATTTTAAAGTGTTCAAATACTCTTTGTGGCCACTGTATATTTTCTGAACATTACATTGAACAACATTTTATCTTTGTCTTGTAACACCTAAAATAATATATTAATATATATATTTTTATTAAGTTTTAATATATATATTAAAACCTTTGAAAATATTTGAAATATCCTCAAGCACTGGTAAAATGGCAACTTTATAATTGGGGTCAGTTCGATTTTTTTTTATTTTATTTATTTATTTATTTATTTTTATTTTTTTTAAAGAAATAAATACTTTTATTTAGCAAGAATGCACTGAATTGATCAAAACTGAGATTTTTATTCTGGTTTCTACAAAAATATTAAGCAGAACAACTGTTTTCAACATTGATAACAATAATAATATGTTGAGGAAATTATTCTTGCGCAACAAATCAGCATATCAGGATCAATTAAAACACACTTTAAGATATATTAAAATAGAAAACAGTTATTATTTATTTAATATTTTACAATGTTAAAATAATGGAGCTTTAAAGCATTAAAGACTTAAAAAAAAAACATCAGAAAAAATCTCAGGCATTTACCAGGCATCTACAATTTAAAAGACATTAACTGATAGATATTTTTTTTTTTTTTTTTTAAGTATTCTAATTTATTATATGCACAAAATTAGACACTCAAAAAAGTTATTGTATCCAAAGGAATCATTTAAGTGTCCAAAAATACTTTCCTTGATACCGTCACATTTACACTAGCGAGACTTGGTCTGTAAAACTCCAAAAAAAAAAAAAAAAAAACAGCATTAACACAGGACTGCACAAGTGCAATGAATCAATGATCATAAAAAAATAAATAATTAAATTTACTACAGAGGTTAGATGTCATAAATAGCAGCATGAAAGAAAGGAACAGGATGAGCAGGGTTTCTGTGAAGAACATATGAAGCCAGCAAACCCAGGTCTGCAAATGAATATGGCTCCTGCTGTGACTCCTGTACGTACACAAATGTGAATATTCTAAAATGTCAAACCGAGGCATGTGAATTCTCCGCATTTGTGCTCTCAAAAACATGAAGCATATACTAAAGAAAAGAAAGAGCGCTTTCGGTTATAGAGAGGGAGCGATCCAGAGATCAAAAACCCAACACAGGATGTTTATTTCTGAAACGGGTCTGCGGCTCAGTGCAGATATGGTAAAAGCACACTGTGAACCAGTCACGAGCTGTTTGCACTATTCAAGAGCTTTCTAAATAACCAAAGTAGTGCAAAGCACTCTGGGAAGCAGATTTGCCTCAATTTTTAATTCCATCCATCTCAGAGCATTTCAGGTCTGTGATCTGTTATACATTTAGTCAGCTTTACTAATGATTAGTTGGCTGCTGAAAATACCTTTGAGCAAATTCATTTCACTTGGTGGTAACTCCAATTTTCTATGTTCATTAATAGGTAACAAGATAGAAAAATCTAATGTTTCAATAAATTTGATCAAATTAGCAATAAAATCATCATAAGCAATAAAATCATCAAAAGTATCATAAATTTAGCTTCTTCAACACGAATCATGGTCCAGATAATGTGAATGCACACAAACTAACGCACATTAAAGACAATTAGCTCTTATTTTTCCATTAATTTTTCAACCAGTGGTCCATCTCCTCCCCATTTATACTGTCCCCGGTGTGACTCTGATTCTTAGATTTGAGCTGCCCTTGAGTCAGGCACTTGTGGGGAACTAGTGGCCTAATGGTTAGAGAATTTGACTCCTAACCCTAAGGTTGTGGGTTCGAGTCTCGGGCCGGCAATACCACGACTCAGGTGCCCTTGAGCAAGGCACTGAACCCCCAACTGCTCCCCGGGCGCCGCAGCATAAATGGCTGCCCACTGCTCCTGGTGTGTGTGTGTGTGTGTGTGTGTGTGTGTGTGTGTGTGTGTGTGTGTGTGTGTGTGTGTGTGTGTGTGTGTGTGTGTGTGTGTGTGTGTGTGTGTGTGTGTGTGTGTGTGTGTCTGCACTTTGGATGGGTTAAATGCAGAGCACGAATTCTGAGTATGGGTCACCATACTTGGCTGTATTTCACGTCACTTAACCTCTGGTTGCTTCACAAGGACTGTTCCATCAATCAGCGTAGTGTAAAAGCATCAACACTTTCGAATACTTGTAGACACGGATGAACTCAACACACAGGTGGTAATAGGGTAATGTGAAAGTCACAGAAGTGAAAAGGAAAACAGACAGAACTTCCAGGAAAAATGGAATGTAATGATGCATTCCACCTGAAAGAACCTGAGAGCTGTCAATCAGCAGTCCAAGGCATTGTGTGGGATTCTGACAGAAGCAAAGCCTGTGTTTAGCGGCCTGAAAACAGCCTGAAATGAGATCTCAGCCAGTCAGACTGAACTATTCTGGTCTCATTCTGTCAGGCCGGTGCTTTGAGAATTTACCTCCAAGAGTGCAAGACATGTGAAAGAAAGAAAGAAAGAAAGAAAGAAAGAAAGAAAGAAAGAAAAATCTAAAAGAAAGATATATATAAAGTAATATATTTTAATATGTTGCGGTTAGTGTGAGTTTTTTTTTTTTTTTTTTTTTTTTTTTTTAAGAAATGTATAGTTCATATGTTAAACAAGTTTTCTATTTCAAGTAAATGTTGTTCTTTTGAACTTTCTATTCACTATGAAACCTAAAAACATGTATCACAGTTTATACAATATTTCATATCACAAAAACATTATATGTTACAAAAATATCAACATTGATAATAATAATAAAAATGTTTTTTGAGCATCAAATCTGCATATTAGCATGATTTCTGAAGGATCTTGTGACACTGAAGTCTGGAGTAATGCTTGCTGAAATTCAGCTTTGCGTCACTGGAATAAATTATATTTTAATATATATTCAAATAGAAAATGGTTATTTAAAATTGTAATAATATTTCACTATAATAACCTCTTTATTGTATTTGTAAATGCAGCCTTGGAGACTATAAGAGACCAACAGGACTGTAAGTGATCATTAGGTCTGGTACACTGTGACTCTCACATACTAAGAGACTTCCTGTCTTTAGAGAAAATAAACTGAGGAAATGAAGGCTGAAACATCTGCCAGCAGTCGGCGAGAACAATCTTCCCCAGCAAATCAATTCACACATTAGTTTGCTTAAGGCATTCAATATAATCTCACACACTCAATTTAATCTTCATCAAATGGAGAAGTGATACACTGGATGCAGAAATGAAAACAAGTGAATTAATTCAGAGCGATGAAAATGCACAGACAAACGCAATCTCTGCCACAAATACACAATCAGCGACATTAAAGGTGATGCGAGTATTAAATATGCTTTTTAAATGGAAAAAAGCTTCATCTGCAGCAGATGCTTATCAGTAAATAATATCCAAATGATAGGAGAACTTGGATTAGGTCAATTGTAGGTTTTAGCACTCAAGCTAAGTAGGAACCGAACAGATGGCAGTAAAGAGATGAGAGTAATGCAGAAATAGTGCATTTCCTGTTCAGCTTGATTGGTCCATTCTGTTCAGTACAAATAGTGTTTTATCATGCACAGTCATCTTTCTTTTGTGCATTCTGAGTGTTTGCTGCAATTTATTCTTGTTAGCCACAATCTTAACTACCACAAAATGTATTTCTAAAAGTGCAGAAAAATACTAAATGCCACTCACAATGCATGTAACTTTAGTAGGGCAGGATTTGATTTTATTATAATTCTCTGATACATGCTGAAATACACTACCATTTAAATGTTTGGGGTCAGTGCGATATTTCTGTTTTTGAAAGAAGTCTCTTATGTTCACCAAGAATGCTTTTATTTTTCTTTCAAAAATACAGTAAAAGCACTAGTGTTATTACAAATCAAAATAACTGTATTCTGTTTGAATATATTTTGAAATGCAATTTATCCCTGTGACGACAAAGCTGATTTTTTTTTAGTGGCCATTATCACATGGTTGTTCAGAAAACAATTGTGTGGATTAATATTTTGTGGAAACAGTGATACATTTCTTTCAGGATTCTTTGATGAATAGAAAGTTTAACAGCATTTATTTT
The DNA here is from genome assembly GCF_018340385.1 of Cyprinus carpio. Classification (NCBI taxonomy): domain Eukaryota; kingdom Metazoa; phylum Chordata; class Actinopteri; order Cypriniformes; family Cyprinidae; genus Cyprinus; species Cyprinus carpio. Next base: position 20,841,946 of record NC_056595.1, read on the forward strand.
AAAGTTTATATCATTTATTTAAAGTTTAAACAGCATTTATTTGAAATATTTTGCAACATAAATGACTTTATCGTAATTTTTGATCAATTTATTTTGTCCTTGCTGAATAAATGTATTAATTTATTTGTAAAAAATAAATAAATAAATGGATTCAAGTCATTTGGAGATGAGAATATCTTTGATGTGGGCTTATTTGACTGTAAACTATAAAAAAAACACCTACCCAGTACACTCTAGCAACTGCCCAGGAACCACCTAGCAACACTTTGACAACCAGTAACGCTAAACGCTTTTTCATAAAAAAATTTTTTAAATCTATTTGCTTTATATTATTTTCTTGGTAACATAACCAAAACAGTGTAGTTTTAGAAGCAGAAAAATATTGCATTTTGATTAGCAGCATGTGCACTAAATCATGCACACATCAACCAGGGCCAATTATCAAGAAAGTAAATAAGGTAAATTTCCATTTCATGTTTTTAAAGGTAGATATGAAAAGAGTTGGTGCACTTGACGCACACAGCAATGGGTTCAGCTCATTAGAGACTGAGATTCTTTCAAAAAAAAAAAAAAAAAGCCAATTTCTAATGACTAGGGCTTCATACATTCTTTATATGTATTCCTGCAGAAAGCCTACAGCCTATCCATGCATTAATGCATATGAATCACACAAGTGTGCCAAAATCACTTTCATATTAATTAGAGATTGAAATAGGTTTTCTGACAAATTGTTTGAATGTGGATTGACTTTCCTAACTATGCTTCTGATTTTCTTCGTTTGTGTATAGCTGGCTAATTGCAGTGACTCATTTCCATAAATACTTCAGCGTATTGATAGTAATTAGCTTTATCTCGTTCCTAATGAGTGTGCTTAGTTTGATCCTAGTAGGAGGCATGCTGCCTGTATCAGATACAGACGCATCCAGTAACGCATCCAGTCAGTGTTGGAAATATGCTGAAGCTCACAATGTACAAGAACGCTGAAGATAAATAAATGTAAAAAATAAGTGACGTGACATACAGCCAAGTATGGTGACCCATACTCAGAATTCGTGCTCTGCATTTAACCCATCCAAAGTGCACACACACAGCAGTGAACACACACACACACCAGGAGCAGTGGGCAGCCATTTATGCTGCGGCACCCTGGGAGCAGTTGGGGGTTTGGTGCCTTGCTCAAGGGCACCTCAGTCGTGGTATTGCCGGATCGAGACTCAAACCCACAACCTTAGGGTTATGAGTCAAACTCTTTAACCACTAGGCCACAACTTCCCTTTTATCATGAGCTCCCAAAGACCTTTGAGAAGAGCACATTAGGGATAAAGAGAGGAACCTCTAATGCTTACCTGACCCTTTAATTAAGTATCATTGCAAAACATATGCAGAAAAATAATTGAAAATCATTGTCATCCACTCACACTGAGTGGTGGGCATCCTTTTGATAAAAAAAAGAGCCCTAAGAATAGAAAATTATCTTTTCATTCTTTATACACATGTGTACAGGTCTTACAAACAGATAAGTTTGCCTGCCTAATGAAACAAATGTTCTTGATTCTCAATAAGTCTAGGAAAGTCATCATGAAGCAGAATTCAAAACCCATTTTGGTTCTACATTATGTTTCTAAGTGCACCAGGATATTCAACAAGAAAAATCATTTGACTGGGGTCTTGCAGTGGTTGCTTCTGGAAAAAAAAAATGCTGGCATACACATTTTAGGAGGTTTTTTTATGGAGGTTGAAGGTCACATTCACCTTTAAGAGCATCTCAATGATAATGCATTTTTATATCATCATTATATGCTTTTAAATTAACATTAACTGGCATTAACTACTGGCAGGATCTTGGAAATGATTATTGAATTATGATTCATAAAATCATTAAATTATGCTTAGACAAAAAAAAAATTAATTGCATACACTGATGACTTCTGCCTGTAATGTATATTAAGAAAGTATACAATTTTATTTCATGTTGACTATGAAGGCAAAATCCAGCCCAGCAAGCAATCTGCACAACTGTGAAAGAAAATTAAGGTCCAATGTCAATGCTTTCAGAAAACCTGAAAAAAAAAAAAATTGTGTGATTAAATAACTGGTTGTGTCCAAATAAGTTACAGGAATCTTGTAGTAAATCAATCACACATTCACTTCTGCTACTGGACTGCTGAGTTTAACAAAGAAATCTGGCAGCACCTGAAGTGTATTCAAATTAGCAGAAAAAAATATTTATGGGTAAATGACAAACAATAATATCGGAGATGATGGAAAAGAAAAATCTTTACAAATATGTAATTTAAAAAGCATATGCCACCATCTTAGAAATGTACTACCTTATACGTTTAATGCCTATAAATACATACAGTATAAATATCAGGCACATTTCCTCTGAGGAGTCAAGGGAGGCAGTTCCTCTTCAAAATATTGGATGAGAGAAAAACTTTGTAAATAACTTGTTTTTCTTAAAAAAAATAAAAACTGGCAACACCAGCAGGTAAAGTTAAAGCGGGAGTCCACATCCCTCTCGCCTCCCCTGAGCCCATTAAGTTTTAATAGACCCCCTAAAGTGTGCGATGAGTTTGGTGGGGGGAATTGTTGAGAATGAATGGGGCAAAGTCACATGAGAGGAGGAAATGCCTCCATCGTGATATGTTTGGATATGAATGGTTATGTACCGCTGTGATTGGTTCATGCGATAAATCCTGCATCATGTTCCTCATGGTCCGCTGTTTTGCCCAATTTCGACCCCTGAAAAATTATTACCCCCCTCATTCAAATTGCTACCTGATTGCCTAATCCTAACCCCTTGTCGACACTTAGTCCTAAACCTACCAATACTAGTAGGTAATAATCTGCCAGGGGGGTCAGAATTGGGCACACCTGCTTTCGTGTATAACTCGGTAAACAACTCACAAACTTAGATATAACCACTTATAACATGATGTTCAATTCAATTCAATTCAAGTTTATTTGTATAGCGCTTTTTACGATACAAATCATTGCAAAGCAACTTTACAGAAAATTAAGTTTCTACAATATTTAGTAGTAGCTTATCAGTGATGACTGTCAGTTCATGTGCATATGGCAGAAATGTTCGGAAAAATCAATTAAAGACGTAAACAAACAGAAGATTAACACTATTAACAGCAATTATGCAATCAAACTTATAGCAAAATTCGGTAGTTCTGATGTTTGGGAGTTTTTAGTGTCTCTGTGTCTGTGACCAAAGTTAACTATTAAAAAGAATAGTTCACAAATAAAATATTTGTTTGAATTGTTACTGCCTTGAGTTATTATTTTGGAATAAATGTAAAATGCTTAAAAACACTAACTTGATGAGATTCATACTTGGTTTTAATAAATAGATTATTGATTATATTGTTCATGTTAAAATATTAATATTTATTCTTGAAAATCATATATATCTGCAAATTTTGGACCCAACTACATTCTGATAGTCAAATGTCTGGCTACACCTGACTAGCCTTCAAATAATAAACCAAAACACGGGGCCAGATGGATGAACACATCTACAAACGTGCAGCGACATTTAAGCAATAATGTCATAGAGTTTCCTGTGAAGCTGTAATCACAATACCCTTTAAAAATCTGGTTTTGATTTAAAATGATGAGCTCACAGAGTTTCTATGGAACTGGACCGTACATATAATCTTGTAAAACAGACACAAATCGAGCTGATGGTTAGCTGTTACACTTAATAGCTGGAAAATATTCATTAGAGAGAAAGGAGGAAACAACAGTGAAAGAGAAAAGGACACACAACTGAACACAGAGCCGAACCTCATTTCACAACATCAACGTCAACATGGGAAGAGAAAAATCAATAAGCAGGAGCGAGATGAGAGTCTCCACTGTCATCACAAAGACAGAGACAGATGCTGATATACGAACAAACCCTGCACGCGCACACCAGCAACACGCCTGCCATTTACGGATAGAAAAGGACAGATAGAAAGGTTAGTTAAACTGCAGTTTTTATCAGCTCAATGCCATTTCCGTTCAGACATTTAGAAAGGTGATCTGAAATGCTTTGCCAGGTCTGTTATGCCTGAATGTGCGTTATCTTTTGTGTGAAATGTGCATGCATACTATCTAATATAACACACACAGAATCTGACATGCATAAAAATTGCATTGGATCCTTCTAGACTTTCTTCCACAAATCTCAGAAACTTGTATTGAAAAATGAACATACTGCCCTATTCTTTTCAGCCCAGCTCTCTTTCTTTCTGTTGCTCTACAGTATCTCCCAGCTTCCAATGCAATAAAGCTCAACAGTGACCACCTTTTTTTTTTGCAGCCTCAGTTCTGGAAGTATTTTTACCAATTTATTTTCTCAGTGGGGTTTTCAAACAATTCTTCAATAAAGAGTTCTAAGCCAGTATACTTCCCGATCTTTTTTGTCTTCTACACACACCCCCATAAGTAGGCGTCTTAAGAACTCCTTAATTGATATCAGACCAGAAATGGATTCGGCTTTTATTTTACTCAATATTATTGTTATCATTAATCAAGAAAAAGGGCCACAGAAAACAGAAATGGGTTTAAAGGAATGCTCCACTCTAAATGAAAATTCATTCATCATTTACTCACCCTCATGCATCCCAGATGCACATGCCGTTCTTTCTTCAGGTGAACACAGAGATTTGTAGAAAAAGGATCTTAGGTTTGTTTATTATGGACTCAGAGATGGATTATTTTTCTGTTTGTGTTCATCCACGGCAAGAAAATCATATATATCTGGAAAGGCAAGAGGGTGAATAAATGATGAGAGAATTTTCATTTCTGGATGTAGTATCACTTTCACAAAGCAAAATCTAGAACTTTCAAATATATAGTATAGGAATCAGTTTTCTAAGCCATTGACCAAACCAACCAGCTTCAAGATGAATCAAAACAATGCAAACTTGTTTGAAGAAATTAAATGTATAAATATTAGGGAAAAGACAAAGGTTTAAGTTATTTTTTGAGGAAATAAAAATAGAAAACAATGGTGTAGTATACTATATATATTATACAAATAAAAGTCATATACACCCATATATATATATATACCCAGTGGCGCCAGTCACAGTGCTTTTGTGGGAAGACGTAGTCACTAACGAGATGTTTTGGCGCGATTTTCCAGTATCTGCAACTTATCTGACTGAATCTTGCAGGGCTATGGGTAGTGTAGTTCTTGTTGAAATCAGGCCTCTTCTCTCTGGAATATTTGAGTCCGATTGGTCAGTCGAGACATTCAGCAGTCTGATATTTTGACCGTCACCTATGGAAACTCTGTATATTCTGCTCATTCGCACTACTCCTCTTGTATCATGCCACAGATTCACGCTTTCATTCAAACGCAACTGGCGCCATCTTGGCTCAGTTATCTGCTGAGGTGGAAATGACCTCAGAGGACGCCATATTACTGAAATATTGTTGCAGTGTTCATCTTAATATTCAAGCCGATTGTTCTGTACAATGTTATGGACTATTTTTGTGGAAGCTTTAAGATAACACAGCTAACACAGCAGGTAAGATTCTAAAATAATTTGATATCAAACAAATAGGCCTATGCAATGACCACTTATTTATTTGGCGAGAAGCTGTGTAGCAAATGTTATTTAATAATCTTGGAGCTTATGGTTGGTCTTAATGTTTATAATAAAATCTTTTCTCAAAGAAGAGAAAATGAATGGGATTTTTTACTTTAAGCTGAATAGCTGAGTGGCATGAACTCATACACACCTCCACTTTCAAATATCAGCTATTATTCCAGCATGAGAAAACCAGCACTGCATTAACCTGTAAATGAGTCACACTGAATGAAGTATCAAGTACTTGCATTATTACTTCTCTTTAATAATGTGAAATAACATGTTATACACAAGACACTGAGTTTTCTTGTGAAAAGGTGTTTTGTGACTAACTTTAGCTGCTCACAAACTTGTGGCCATGAAACATTTCTGATTGACAGAGAAACTTGGCTATCCTGACATCAATGTCTCTGAATGCAATACTTTAATCAAATGGTGTAAACTCACACTCCTTGACATAGTATGAAGCTGCTATTGCAGATTCTTTAGATGATTTCTGGATGTTCTATTGATTCAGAGCTCAAAAAAGTTTTCATAACAGCCCAGGGAGACATTTTTATTGCTCAGAGGTTGCTCTATCATGGCTCATGTGATTTATTCTAGTAAGTCTCAGAGGGTTCTCTTAAAAATGTGTTATGAGAAATAAGAAGAGAAACAAATGAGATAAGTGCTTTTGAGAGAATTTGATGAGAAATGTTTGCGTTCACATTAATTTGATTTCACGCTTTGCTATCTTGGCATATACAGTATGAGCACAGTTTGAGATCTTGTTGAGTGAAGATGCATATGAGATTATAGGGTTTTTAGGAGAAAAACCAGAGAGCTGGATACTAAATCAAAAGTCTCTATTTAAATACAATTACATCATTCATATGTTAATTTATACTGGATTTAATACTTAATTGAAAAAATGGTGTAGGATTTACTTTGAAACCATTTTCACTAGGGCTATGCGATATTGAAAAAAAAAAAAGCGATAGCATGCTGAATAATGCAATAAGCGATACAATATTTATTTTTCTAAAATCAATTTAAATTGTATTAAAATATATATAAATATATTTTTAATTATACAACCAACATATGTTTCACATTATTTCAGGGGGGAAAAAAGCATTACTACAATTTTTGAAAGTGAACAGCCATGTTTTACTGTTGCATTAAACAAATCAGACATTGTTAAAGCCTTTTGTTATGAATTGTTCAAATTTTTCAACCCAAATGAGGGTTAATTCACCTGTGTTTGAAGATTTTTCTGCCGAGCAAAGCTGATACAAATTAAAGATTTGTAGTGTTTCCCTTTTGCATTGCCACTTGAGATTTACATGTTTTACCTATCACTTCAGTCTGCATGTGGTCATCTCTTTTAAAACCAAAGCTCTGGCGTATCTTTAAGGGTCTTCTTCGACAGCAGCAGCTGCAGAGGCTGGCTCATCTTATCAGATTAGCTCGCTATGAAAGCATTGCGGCTTGTTGAATGTTTTGTATCAAAGCTGGCACACTATCATGCACATGCATGCATATCCCAACTTAAATCCGCGTGCCAGATGCTATACTATCTGCATCAACCTAAAATTTTGACATACATAACACACTCATTTATCGAAATAAAACACGGTATTCATATCGTGATATGCACATTTGCGATATTTCAATCATTTCTATATATCATGCAGCCCTAATTTTCACTCAGAAATTGCTAGTAAATTTATTTCACAAATAAACAGCAAGTAACATTTAGTTAAACATGAAATTTTTAAGATGAAAAAACTGAAATAGTATTGTCTACTAAAATTACTCCAAAAGTCTGTTTTATTTACAACTTCAATTATTTATTTATTTTTTACAGAGTGTTTTTAATAAAAAGCAGAAGTTATTTATCACTTATGGAGAACACATTATTAATTTACACCTATGAAACGTTAAATGGCTGTTACACGTTTGAAAAAAGGCAAACTTACTATAAAAATAGTCATCTTTTTTTTCTGAATTGTATTCTATGTTACTATGGAAAAGGTTCACAGATGCTGGTTGTAAAAATGTGCTATTATTGCTCCTTTCTATTATGTGCATACTCCATACCGGTTCCTCGAACAATCATCTCAGTGATTTCTTTTCATTTCATATAGTTTTAAAAACCAAATTTTCATCTCAACCTTTGTTAGTAAACCTTTTTTGTCAACCTGTCAGGATAATTTAACGTTTGCACTGACCTAGAACCTTTTTTAACAGCAAAGCAGCGGGTTCAGATTTCAAGGTGAGACGTCTCATCAGCTCACATCATTCATCAGACGTTCCCATCCACATTCAGCGGACCCTCATGCTTCACTCCAAACCATCACATCCCCAAGCAAACCCTGGGCAATTTTGTACGAGCACTGCGTTCGCTCTCTGAACACCTCAAAGCCACACACATGCAAATCAATTTTTCATCCCTCTATCTTGGTCTCTCCTCGTGTGAAAGGAAGAGGAAATTGAGGTCACGCTCCATTAGAAACTGATCGGCCTTGGATGCTCCCATTGTGGCTGGTAGAGTAGTGGGAGCAGAACGGGAGAAAGATTGTCAGCTGCGGAGCGTGTTTGGGTCTGCCTCTTATAGAGTCTAACCAGAGTTGATGCAACCCCGGAGAAACTAGAGTGACCTGAGGAGAGCGATCCCTTCTCAAGAAATCCAGTCTAATGACACTGAGCTTGACAATAAGATGATGTGACTCATAAAATGAAATGACATGGATAGACTAACGGTGCTGGCATTCATTCCAGCCTCAGGTTTATCATATGGTGGGGGTGTGATGCTGGTGATGGTAGATGTTTACAATTTTGAATCTCTGCATCGCTAACGAGGCCATTGAACCTGAATTGCCTGCCTACAAAAACTAAATCAACCTGATTTTTTTAAATACTTAAAACATATGCACATTAAGAAGAAGAATAAATGTTGAATAATGATACATTAGATTAATATTTTGTTAATAAAATATCTTAAATATTTATCTTTTAGTCCATTGTTTAGTATTATAGCAATATATAATATTTAATCTAGTTATTATCCTCTGTGTCATTGCAAATAATTAGATTGTATGGAAATGTGAAGTAATATATTTAATAAATAAACAAATAAATACATTAAATAGATTTGAAAATAAAGGAAAATCAAAGTGTTTTGCATTCATAAACTTTATAAAAAATTCAGACCATATCTAGAGATAATTTAATGGTTTTTATATTCACTGATATGAAGTGCACAATAAACATACTTATGTTACATTATATTTTGCTTGAGAAAATTAAAAACACTGTTAAGATTCTTTTGAATGGTGACTTTCTTTCATGACAATTTAGCACATTTTTCTCTAAATTTACAAGATGTAAATGTGTGAAAACAATCATATAAAATAAAAATAAAAAATATATATAATTTAAATTTTGTAAGAATTTTTCACTGTTTTTATTAATTATTAATAATAATTTAAAAAATATTTATTATTAAAAAATGTAATTGTATTGTAATGTTTATTTTGTTGCAATTTATGCTGATTAAATAAAAAAAAATTAATAAAAAATCATGGTATTACCATAATTTCATTATTTTTTATTATTGTTAAATTAAAGAAACAAAATTTTTGTGGTATTAAAATAATTCCGCTATAATTATTTAATTGTAATACAGTAAGAACACCTCTGTATTAAAGTAATGAGAATTACTGTACCTTTAAGACTCAAAAGTACAACAAATAAGAATATGGACAGAAAATGATTTTTTGAATAACATCGTAATACAAAAGAATTTAAATGGTCCTAAAATAGGCCTCAAAACAAAGTAACATTTATTTCTTTAAATTTTTTATTGAATCGTGACCAGCATGTTTTCATGAGCTTTACCCTGCATTTGATATCTCTGGCATGAGCATATGGTTCCAGTAGGTCCAGGTGAATTTCAGCTGCTCTCTGCCTGACCCAGCTCCAGCTGCTGTGAACCAGATGTAGCAGTAGTGTATTCATCACTGATGGACAATTGGATGTAGTGTTACCCACTCTACCAGCATCTGTACTCCACAACCACCTGCTCACCAGTTTGGACAAGTGCAGAGTTTCATTTTGTTTGACCATGAGTGTGATGAGGCAATACAATAAGCATTCTGATGTTAACAGTCACCATTTATTGAGGCCTAAAAAGGATCACAGCCTGTTATTTTTACTCTTAAGTAAGCAAATCTCTTTATCTTCCTTCTTCCTAAGATTGACTACAGTGCAAGCAAATACATGCGAACACAGGCTGTGAAAAAGCATTGAACATTCTGAATGTAACCAACAGAAAGATTCAGTGAATGAATGTAAACAAACCTCTCACCGGGATAAATCTAAAAAACAACCACTATCTTGCAATGAGGAAATTGTTAGCTGCTAACAATTGTTCTAAGCGTCAATGTATTCCAGTGGGCAGGTCTGGATCTGTTGACTGGAATATCTCAGAGAGATGATTGATTCTCATCTCTCGTTAAAACGCCTGGAAGAGCCAGAGGAGCGTGTGGGAGGAGCCAAACTCTGCTCTAGTAATAAATGAGGAAGGCTGATTGCAGCCTTTACAGTTACAACACATACTGAAATAGAGAGACAAAACACCAGTGCAACAGAGACGGTCAAAAAAAAGGTGAAGGAAACAAAGGGAGCTAGAATATATGAGATGTACTCCTCCATTCTCTTTCAGTCAAAACATCCGCCACCTTTATAGAAAGGCTTTTCTTTCAGTTCCTTTAAAATACTCCTCACAAACACACTCAGGCTCAGCAAAGAGTAAGAATAGGACGCCTCATTGGAAAAATGGGTGAGAGTCTAGCTCGTGATGGGGAGTAAATAACTAAATGTAGCCACAATAGTACTGCATTTTTCACTTTCAATACTGCATAGCTTTGTAAAAATAGATAAAAATAATAAAAATAATCTATAGATAGATATATAAATCCTGAATCCATAGTTTCCACAAAAATATTAAAGGTGTTTTCAACATTGATAATAATAAGAAACGTTTCTTGAGCAGCAAATCAGTACATTAGAATGATTTCTAAAGGATCATGTGACACTGGTGACTGATGTAATGATGCTGAAAAGTCGGCATTTCATCACAGGAATAAACAACATTTTAAAATATATTCAAATAAAAAAACTATTAATTTTAAATTATATTTTTTTTTAAATTTTATTTATACTTTTTGTTTTTTTTTTACTTTTGATCAAATAAATGCAGCCTTGGTGAGCATTAGACACTTCTTTTAAAATATTAAAAATTTTATTGAGTAAACAGTAGTGTGGATATATATAAATAGTTATCTATAATGTAATATAAACAAGTATAATACAAATATACCATTATATATACAGTGTATGTATATATATATGTATATATATATAGTTATATATTTATATATAAGCATATATAATAGATATATATATAGATATATAATAGTATATATAGATATATATATATATATAATATAGAGATATATATATATATATTTAAAAAATTTAAATATATAGTAACAGACCAAAAGTTGGAAACATTCTTTTTGGTATATGTTAATGGTTTTTAAATATTTGTATATTTATATAATTATATGTATATTTATATAATAATACAGAAAAAACAGTAATATGTGAAATATTATTACAACTTAAAATAATAGTTTTCTGTTTGAATATACTTTTAAAAAAAAATTATTCCTGTGATGCAAAGCTGAATTTTCAGCATCATTACTCCAGCTTCAGTGTCAATGTAAACATCCAGTCTATCACATGTCATATTAGAAATCATTCACATGATTATGTAGGTTGAATCATTCTGCTGTCTAATATATTTGATAGAATAAAAGGTTATGTAAAACCGTTCTGCATTTATTCAAAATAAAAAAAATTCTAATAATATATAGTTATAAAGAGATCTAGTTAACATTTATGATTTCAAATTTAAAAATCCCTTGCTGAAAAGTATAGATATTCTAAAAAATAAAATTCTTTATTAGAATCTAAATATCCCTTTTTTATCAATTAAAAACATCCTTTGCTGAATAAAAGTATCCCACATATTTAAAAAAAAGAAAGGGACAAAAAAAATTTACTTACTTGTTACTGGCGGGACCAGTAGTGTATATTGTTATTACAAAATATTTAAAAACATAGCTTCTTTTTTTTTTTTTTTTTTTTTTTTCATCAAAGTATCCTAAAAAAGTATCACATGTTCTGAAAAAATATTAAGCAGCAGCAGAACTGTTTCCAACTTTGATAATGAATCATCATATTAGAATGATTTCTAAAGGATCATGTGATAGAATATTTGATGATTGTTAAGATTTTTATAACAGTGATGACTGGTAAAAATTCAGCTTTGCAAATTTAAAAACAATTATTTTAAATTGTAATAATATATCACAATATTTTTCTGTATTTTTGATCAAATAAATGCAGGCTTGATGAGCAGAAGAAACTTCTTTCAAAAACATTAAAAATAGTAATGTTTCTAAACTTTTGGTCTGTACTGTATATTTCTACTATCCATATCGATATTAAATCAGCCATCTGCCACACTTCCCTTGGCACTGGTACATTGGTCAACCACTAGTTTTAACCAAGAACTCAAACAAAGTGTGAGAGCAAAAGTCTAGTAACGCAACAGTACAAGAGTGTGACATACCAACTGTTACCAACAAGCGTATGACAGAATGTGAGAGCAGCTTTGTCACAGTATAACTCTAATAGTTTAGGAGCTGTCTTAAAGTCATCAGCTCTTGTAGCTGATGGAGCACAGCTCTCCCTGATGTTGGCAAGCCGAGAGATCTGCACTTAATAGAGTTCTGAAAGGTGCTGGTCTGCCCTTAATAAATAACACACAGCCATATAAGATGACTGTGATTGTGTACGTGTGTACAAAGAACGGAGAGTAAGACAAACCAGCCTCGCCTCACTGTAACACTGGGGTTTCAATCATATGCATTAATGAAGATTTTATGCAGGCTGATATGATAAACAGAGAGGGATAAATATATTGGGATAGCTTGTGCATCCCAAGCGAGACAAATAGTGAGGTAAAACGACATCTGTGGGATGCGGGACACAGTGCTGCTGAAATAGGCTGTGAAATTGATTCCATGAAGTGAATCATGATTTAATCTGCCACAGACAACCAGGTATAAATATTTGCCAGTAAGAAATAAACATTAACATTTACGGCACGCAAAATATAAACACGCATTCTCAAGGCTGCATTATATTATTATAATGTTCCCCAGTTGGAACTCCATGACAAACAATCCCAGCTGGACTGAATCGTCAGAATAAAAAGTAAATGAGGTCTGACGAGCAAAAACTTAACAGTAGCCCGACAGACTCTCTGTGCCATCTCACCGATATTAATTAATCTTGTGAACATCATCTTTAAATTATTGGGAGAGAAACCAGGCAATTAGTGCAAAGACCAATTTGAAAGTGCAAACTTGGACACACTTACTCTTTAGACATTTGTGGAGGGCAGATGGATTATTTCCATTATTTCTCACGGTGCTCGAGTCTTAAGCGAGCACTAGGAAGACACATTTATATTACAGACTGGACTCAGAGCTGATTGGCTGAGAGAATGGAGTCTTCAGCAGCGAGTAAGTGACAGGATCAAACCACAGATCAGACCACACGCTTATTACACCAATGCCCCTTAGAGCCACATCTCTCATTCCAGCCCATTACCTGCCGTCAGCCAAAATGCACGGTAAAATAACTCTTTCTGTGGTAGAATGTGACCAAAAGACTCAAACAAAGTGTGAGAGCAAAAGTCTAGACTGCGCTTTGAGTTCAGCAAAAAAAGACAGAAGAATAATAATCTGATAAATTCCATGATAGTAGAACTTGTTAAATATGCTGAATACGGTTCCAGTAAAACGATTAGAAAGACTCACATTTTGCTTAGGAACCATAGCTTCCATGCCTTAAACTGAACAAGGAAGTTTTCAAATAAAGTCAACATTTGCAACCCGTTTTACTTTAATAACATTATGCATATACACTACCTTCAAAAGTTTGATTGGTAAAATTTTTTATGTTTTTTAAAGTCTCTTCTGCTCACCAAGATTGCATTTATTTTATTAAAAAATAAATCAATTGATTAAATAAAAAAATAAAAAAACGTAAAATCAGTAATATATTTTTTAGAATTTATTTATATTATTTTATTTTATTTTGTAATTTTTTTTTTTTGTTTGATTAATTTTTTTTATTATTATTTATTTCTTTATTGTGTGTTGATTGTTCATTAATAAATTTATTTAGTTGGCTGAATTGCTGCTCAACAAACATTTCTTATTATTATTATAAATGCTAAAAACAGCTTAATATTTTTGAGATAACTTCAGAATTCTTTGATAACTATAAATTTATTTGAAAGTTATTGAAATTATGATTCTTTTTTAATATCTTTGCTGTCACTTTTTTAATGCATCCTTTCTCAATGAAAGTAATTTCTTTCAAAAAAAAAAAAAAAAAAAAAAACTACTGACCCCATACTTTTGAACAGTAGCGTATATGAGTGAAACAGGAAAAGAACTGATTTGATTAAAAAAGTGGTTTTATAACTGTTTGAAATGAAAGTGTTAAAAACAACAGCCTGGAAGTCATTTAGGCAAAAAAAAAAAAATAATAATAATAATAAATAAAAATTGAAGACAGATATGTATTGATAGGGTAAAAAGGGTCAAATCTGAATTCATGTAGTTTTGAATTGCTCCCTGTACTTTGAAACAGGATAAAAACTTGCACAGATCTGATTGAGATTAACAATCTCTGGTCTGATAATGTCAGTGAGCTCATTCTAATGAGTGGCTGAAACTCAAAATATCACTAAGGTTAACAAAACAATTTAATTGGAAAAGTTGGTGTAGCATGTGACCGAAGAGATTGTGCTTAAGGACTGTATAACTCGAATGCTTTAACATAATTGCCACTTAAAAGCTCTGCTAGATTGCCCTTGTTCTTCAGAAATGGGATTGATTGTTCAGAATATGATTATTCAATGAAGAATCCTTCCATTTATCAAATTTACAGCTCGAAAAGGGAAACGGATTCCTGCGAGCGTATAAAATCCCAGTGTTCATCACCAAGGGTGAGCTGCTTATCTGCTCTGGGGTACATGAGAGGTTAGAGTCCTTCAGAGGGAAAAACTTTTATCTAATTCTAATACCTAATTATTAAGATATGACCATGCTAGGAAATAAGCTCATTGTGAACTCAAGAGCATTTATGTCCTTCATCACTGTGAATTTTTGTCGATTAGAAAATGAGTCTAGGAAAGCAATGAAGTCTTGTAGTCATTAGAATATCATTTAGAAATGACACTGTTAACCCTCTGGAGTCTAAGGGTATTTTTGGGGCCTGGAGAAGTTTTGTCATGCCCTGACATTTGTGCTTTTTTCAGTTTCTTATAAATATCTAAATGGCTAAAGTCTAATCTCACTGTAATCAGCACAAACTGGGCTATAATAATATGTGAGCAGCATGTATGTACATGAGTGTGTTTTTGAGAAAAAAAATGTTATGCGTGGTTAGTGAAAAACTAAAAATGTTAAATCACTTGAATAAGGCAATAAAACACATACAGAAAATTGGTTCCCAGGAATTTTTGAGAACTGGAGCTTGTAGCCTAGAATTTTTTTTTTTTCTAAATGATGTGAAAATCATCTGTTTACTCACTTACAGAAAAACAATATATGATTTAAATTTTCTAAGACACTTTTTGTTGGTAAAAGTCATATGCGAGTAGGCGTCAACTATCATGAATTCACACCTGAGAAGACAAAGGCCTGCATAATGAGCTGCATAATGAGCCATTCAGTCAGCTGTGTCACTGAGAGGGATGAGTTACAAGAAAGAATGTGAGGACAAAATAAATCTATATAATTTGATGTTTGTAGTTTATTTAGAATATATTTAATTATCCAACAACATAATTTAATATTCACTTGTGAGTGCAGTTAAACAGTTTATTAGGAAAAATCAAAGCTGACTTTCAAACTGAATTTTTTGCATCATTACTCCAGTCACACAATCCTTCAGAAATCCTTTTAACAATCTTATTTTCTACAAAAAAACATTTATTGTTATTATTATCATTATTATTATTATTATTATTATTATTATTATTATTAATGTTGAAAAGAGCTGAGAATATTTTTTTTTTAGGTTTTTTAGGGGGGGGATAAATTGAAAGAACAGCAATGATTGTTACATTTGTTACAGTTACATTTATTGGTACATTTATATTATTTACATCAAGCTTTTGAATGGTATAGTAGTGTATATTGTTATTGAAACTTCATAATATTTCACTTGATTATACATTTAGTCAGGAATTATAGTTTGGAAAAAGTCTTTGGAAAAGTCTAACTAGTAAAATGTTTACACGTTATGTGAAAACTAGTACAAGTATATAAATCAATAAAAAGAGACTTACTCATGTTTATGATCTCTGCTGAATAAAGTGCTTCATTCTTTTTTTCTGAGGAAATCCAAATCTCAAATCCTCAACCACATCACATCTTTTTGGGGTGAATTATGTCTTATTCCTCTCATCGCGAAGCAAACAGTAAAATAATAAAAACTTGAAGAACAGTCTCGCTGCGTTGTCTTCTGTTGTGTGGGCGTATTCAAAAGCCGCGCGCTTCAGTGAAACATTTTGAATCTCAAAAGCGCGCTCGGCGCGGGGGGCGTGGTCGCATTATAAGATAATGAAGGGAGACGTGAAAAACGGACATCGCGTTGTTTTCATATGGATTACTTTATCACAGAATATTTGTTTTCAGCAGCACTTGTTTAGTTTAAAAGTAGACATGTCAGGCTTTCTATAGATATCTCTCTCATGTCTCTTCGTTGAGTATTCACTGAGTTACAGTTCATTTTAATGACGCATTTGTATCTGAAGATCAGCGCAGACAAAGGCTGCAGACAGCACTCCTTGTGTGTTATCTTTATTTTATAAGTGCACAAAGTTTTGTTTTTATTATGTCTGTATACAAAAAAAAGTAGACCCTTTACAGATTCGATTGATGTATTGCACTTATCTGTACGATCAAAACTGAAAGTGTAATTTAAGTTCTTTTCGGGGTTATCAGGAGAAAATACCCCAAAACGCGTATACGCGTTAATCGACTCCAGAGGGTTGTAGTGATTGGGTTTTCGTTTAGAAATCTCACAGAAGACACCGACGAAGTCTTAACTGTGTGCTTGACTTTTAAAAGTCAACATAAAATCTAAATTTACTTTCATAATATATTAACAATCTTTTGTGCACAATTAATAATTGCACAATATTTCAAAGACAAAAAAAAAAAAAGTTTGATGAATTGATTTAATCTAAATTACTTTCCATTTTGTCTAATGTCATCCATGCCATGCAGGTGGAGTATAATTAGGTTAACCAGTGTAAAAAAAACAAAAACAAAAACAAACAAACACACATTTTGTAAATAAACCAAAGATTATTGGATTGCTTTACAAGAAAATACTATTTCAGTTTTTCAACATGTTTAATTCAATGTGTTACATGGCATTTCTTTGTAATTGTTACATTCAGGTTAAACTTTTCTATTAAGCTCACTTCCAATTTTGAGCTCAAATTATAAAAAGAAAAAAATAATGTATTATCCTACTTGATGTCTTAACCAATTGATGTGTTTCTTACTATACACCTCCTGTAATTTCAAGTCAATCAGATAACTACAAACTGAGATATGAGTCTCCATGTGCTCTCACTTTCTGGTGTCCATTTTTACAGCTTTCTGAAAACTTTCACCAAAAGAGAAGGCCCTTAAATGTGCATTTTTTTTAGATGTTTAAGCTTTTCTTTTGGGTAAGTTTCACTACTTTCTATAAAATCAAGAGATAAATAATTAGAAGTTTGCATATTATAACCTGGAACTTGGATGTGGGAAATATAGTTAGATCCAAAAGATAGTTTTAGCAACATAGCGCAGATGCTACAGAACACAGTTGGCTGACTAGCTGTATAAGATTGTGTGCTATGCTAATATATTACTTCACAGGCATTACTGGCTTGTGCTTTTAAATCCATAATATTATAAATTTACAGTTTATTGCTGGTCTGTAGTTTTACAGTGCTGTAATTTTTAAAGATTTCATATTATTGTAAGGTGAGCTTACAGGGTGCACTACTATAAAAATCACACAGCTTCAGTGTGACATCAATAAGAAAAAATATAATTTCATAGGTATAGTTAATAACAGTTTTTTGTAATAAAATATGCATGAACTCAATACATATTCTATATTATTTATTTTGCAAAATCTTGTCATTTTAATAAATATTACATGAAATTTATCAAAAATTGTTGCTTCCCCATTTAAGCTCAGTGTGCTCTCTTCAAGCTCTTCCACACTGAACTCTATGTAAATACTTCATAAACAGACTTTAAATATTAACTGATGGTTGTCTCTTTAAGTTAATCTTTATAAAATGATTAATAACTTATCTTCACAGCTTTAAGATGACAAAATCTAGACATAATTATAGTTTATGCCCAAATATGAAAGAGGCATGTCATCCATTCAAAGAAGGAGCCATCAGAAACCTGTCATATCTGTCCAGATAAAAGTAACTAAAGGTTGGAATAAAATACATGACTTTTAAAATTTGAACAGATTTTTAAAACACCAGTGAATGATGTGATCCTCAGTCGTTTAGTGTATGATGGCCAGTTTTTCTTTGTGACTATTTAGAAGTCTGGGCATCATACACAAAATGACTGAGGATCATACACTACCAGGCCTTCAGTTTATTCTGATCACAACAAACTCCTCAAGAAACTGGTGCATTGTTGCTAAAAAACACTTGAAATGAAATGGTAATGTGTTCTAAAATCTGCTGAAAATATCAAACATGTTTGGTCTCCTCTGACTGGATGGAATCAAAGTCTAAAGCAAAAAAAAAAAATTGTGTCTGTGACCATCATACACTACGTGATTTCCTATTAAATATGTCAGCTCAAATCTACAGACTGGCTCTGACCTTTGGCAACTAGCATCAACTTCTCCAGGCTGTAAATCGGAGGAAAATCAGGGCAAAAATCGTGTAGTGTATTCCAGGCTTAAGAGAATATAAATAAGTTGACATCCATTTAATAAGAGGCTTCATAATGAGGCTGGTTTCTGTGTTCATCCCCATAAATGACATGTTTTATTGGTTTGTTTTGTTATTTGATTTTTGAATATGTGCTACTTAGCTGAACATGGACTAGTCTAGATGTTGCAATGTGCTTAAATAACACTTCACTATGAATATTTAAGTGATCAAATTGAATACCTTGTTGCTTGATTTTGGTGTCCTTTTTTTTTTTTTTTTTTTTTTTTTTTTTTTGATTGACTTTGTACGTTCAAATAGAACATTTTTCAAATATTCTTTAAAAATGTTGTTTAAAATAAACAAGAATTTTTAATAAAACATGATGTGAGCTTATTGGGAACAGGGGTGTGCTTAAAGGGTACAAAAATGTACCCATTAAGCACAGCCAGACTTTTAGCATTTAATGATGTATATCTTAATTGAAATGCTTTTGTCATTTAAAATCAAATGAAATATTTTTGTGTGAGAGATTAATATTTTATTTTAACATCACTTTTTGTACTGAAACCAATATGTTGTGCAGTAAAAATGTCTCAACATAGAGTCTGGTGAGCTTAATAGGTACATTTACCTCTAGTAGAAAACAATAAAAGCAAGGATTTCTACATCATTTTTTTTTCTTCAGCTAAATAGCTATTTAGGGTCTACTGATGTAGTGAATAACATTATATAATCTTCCCCATTGTTAATGAAATAATTTAATGCCATTTATTAAAGGTGCAGGCAGTAATTGTAATCAAATCTCCAAAGACAAGATCATATTTTAACCCTACACTGTAAAAATTATTTTATCAAAGTTGTAACTTAAAAAAAAAAGAGAGTATGTTTTAAGAGAAAATAAGAGAAAAAGTTTTTCAATGTGTTACTTGCTGTTTTTTTGTAATTTTGTGGAAATCTATCAGCAATTTTTGTGTGTAAATTGTTTCAAAATTGTTTTTTTTTTTCAGTGTATTGCTCTACAGAAGTAAAATGTAAGATTGAAAATTAATACATTTTCACCCTTATGTTATTTGGAACACAAAAGAAGATATTTTTTTCCCAAAATAAGTCAAAATATGTCTCAGTGCATTTTAGTTTATACAATGAAAGTGAATGGGGTCCAAATGTGGAAACACAACGTTCTTCAAAATATATTGTGTTTCACAGAAAGAATAAATAAAGACAGTCAACCAATGCCATGAGTAAATTATGACAGAATGTCCATTTTGTAGTGAACTATGCTTATAGAATAATCAATTGATAATTCATCTAACAGTTCAAAAGTAATTGAAATCAACTCAACTGAATCAAATCTCAAATCAAATTATAATCAAATTCAAAAGTGTGGGGATGGTAACATTGTTTAATGTTTTTGAAATAAGTCTCTTATGCTCACCAAGGCTGCATTTATTTGATCAAAAACACTGTAAAAACAGTAATATTGTGAAACATGATTACAATTAAAGATAGCTGCTTTTAATAGTAAATTTTAAGATGTCTTCTGTGTTCCACAGAAGAAAGAAAGTCATACAACTATGTGAGCAATTGATGAAAGAAGTTTCATTTTGAAGTGAACTATACCTAAAATGATCAGTCAACTATCAGTCAAAGGTAAATGAAACAACTCAACAGAATCAAACCTCTGTGGTTTCTATCCCAACATTTCCTATGTCACTAACAGGCCCTGTTTTTCCCTCTGTGACAGATCAGAGACTGCAGTTCAAAGGGGTTTTAACTCTGATCCTTTACATCCTGTTGCTTTGGCAGTGTGAGAATTTGAGACCAAGACATTCCTGCAAATTCTTCTGGGTACAGAAGAGCATCTGGCTGTGACGTCTGCAAGAAGACAACTGATATCAATAACAATGCAAATCTTAAGCAGATCAGGAAATAAAAATCAACTAACAAGACGTGCACCAAAAATTATAAAGTAGAGGCGAGTTAGTCAGCCAACACACACACAAAGTCCAGCTCTACTCAGATGGCGGGCACATGTCCAGCGTAAACAGTCCTTTACTAA
The DNA here is from genome assembly GCF_018340385.1 of Cyprinus carpio. Lineage (NCBI taxonomy): Eukaryota > Metazoa > Chordata > Actinopteri > Cypriniformes > Cyprinidae > Cyprinus > Cyprinus carpio. The sequence continues at coordinate 20,862,713 of NC_056595.1, forward strand.
CGGAAGAATGTTTTATTCATGAGTGCAAAGCCATCTCCACACATTAGCTATTATATTTCTCAACCCTCATTTATAGCTCTCATGTGCGACGCCCAGATAACAGGGGAAAATTGCCTGGAGGGCTGAGACGACACTGCAGGAAGTAACGCCGGCTATCATAACACCCAGCTGGAGGGATGACAGAGAAAGAGACATTTATCAACGCAGCAGAGGCACCTTTCAACACACGGCATGTACATCTCAATGCAGCGGCGCACCTTCACAATCACTACAGCGCCTGACATTAAGACAGAATCTAAAGATATTTTGGGGGCTAACTGGAAGAGGTGAAGCTTAAGATGAAAAAACAAAGCACAACAGCAGTTATCGCCATGCCCACCCACACACACACCTTGCTGTGTCACTGATCACTGCTTTTAGGAACTGTGGGGAAGCATGTGCACAGAATGCTTTCAGTAAAATACATGTTTAGAAAGGAAAATGTTAAAGGGATAGTTCACCCCCAAAATGTTTAATCACAGTAATGTCTTTCCAGACTTGTATGACTTATTTTTTTCTATGGAACACATATTTTGTAGAATAATTTAACTGTTTTCGTCCATGCAGTGTAAGTCAGTTGGGACTAAAACAGCACTGGACCCCATTTACCTGTAAGTAAATATATATATATATATATATATATATATATATATATATATATATATATATATATATATATATATATATATATATATATATATATATTCCACCAAAAAAAAACAAAAAAAACTTTTGTGTTCAACAAAAGAACTTAGTCATACAGGTTTGGAACAACATGAGGGTCAGTAAATGGATTTTAACTCATTTTTGGGTGAACTATCCCTTTAAGCAGACAGAGCTTAAAATAAGCTTTAGATGCTATAAAAGCTTCCTTGCTGTACATAATAGATGCCATGAAAAGTTGTCTGCGTTTGCTTGCAGAGTGCTGAAATGCTATTTGTGAACCCATTCGCTATCCATGGTCCTGAAAGGAACAGCATGCTGGAGCTCTTTTGAGATTTCAGTTTAACAGGCTCATTACTCTTTCTTTTCATTTGTGAGACATCTACATGTGTTTTTAAGCCTTTTATTTAATATTGTCAATTAAATTTACCTGCAATAAAATGTGCTCTGTTGGTCAGTAGATCCATATATTACCATTCATGTTCACCAGAAATAATCCAAACCTCACAGTGAGAATATTTGGAATCCAACACATAGTTACAGTCTGAAACTGTTGAAGATTATATCTAAAATACAGATAGCAGGACCAATTTATCCAGGCATTTGAACAGGTATAAAGTAAATGACATATGGGATGAATCTTTTAAATATATCATAATTAAGTCCACATAAGGAGAGTGAGACATCCTCTTATTGTAATTTATACAACGATAAAGGTATGATTTACAGAGGTATCACTTAGTTTCACATTCACTTGCAATGTGGTTATGCACAAGCACAACTACAGATGTGTATTTGATAATAAACATCCCAGCCAAAGAATACTTAATTCACAGATTAACATTTCAGAATCGCCTTGCTTTTATTGCAAACAAACATGTGCTGTAAGGTTTGATTTCTTGTCTTTATATACCTGCAAAGGAGAGTCTGTTCATCTTCGGCGAAAGCAAAGAAGCACTGATTGATATTTTCCCCAAAGAAACAATTATTCCCTTCATAGACACCTTAATTTGCAATCATCTACGTGAAAAATGAGCACATCCGAAAAAATCACTTCACCTTAAAATCATCTGCAAAAGTATAAGGCATTAAAAAATGAAAGAAAAACCAGCAAAAATAAACAAACGTGACAGCTAAGCTGCAAGAAAAGTTTCCATTAAAACGTCACCAGGTCTGAAAATGACTTTTTGGGGAAAAGAAAAGACCAAAATAAAAGCAAATGCTTCGCTCGGTGACATCAAAATCACAAAACTCTCATGAACAACAGCGCAAAATACAAGCAAAGCATATCTACAGCAAAAGTCTATGCCAGAGAACAAAAAAGGAAAAAGGGTTCAAAACAAATATCATCGTACATACGTAAAAATAGAACTGCCAAGGCCATTTAAAAACCAGTTGCATGATTTCACAAGACTGCAAGCACGCACTTGGCCAGTGTCACTCAGTACTGAACAGCCCCGATAGGAATCACTGCATACTAAAAACTTGAGGTACGGATCGAAAAACGCCTCAAAACAACACTTTTTCAAATCTCAACGCTCAAACCCCAGCAAAAGGAGAGAGAAAAAATAAAAAAAGAGCAAGTGAAAAGACAAAAAGGGTTACAAAAAGGCCTGGAAACGTACTCACCGAGTGGGAGTAAAATGTTGCGAGAAAAATGCGTTATGGCACAAAACACAGTATGGCGAATGATGCGCGTTCGTTCTCTCTCAGTCTGCGAGCCCTCGCTGCTGTCACGTGACTGCTGCTGCCTTGAGCGGCGAGAAGAGGAGCTGACTGGAGACGCCGTTATCATTCCACAATGAGAGCCTCCTGTGATTCTCCCGTTGTATTTTTTACCGTCTCTTTTAAGGTTGCGGAGCTCCCATGATGTCAGACTCAACGTAACGTCTAAAGAGAGCCTCTGAACGCCGTCTTTGTTGTTCTTGCTGGACGTTTTTATATTTTGCGACGATAACAAGTAATGTGAGGTGTGTAGCCTATGTATGTGTATGAGATATTACATCTTGGATAATGTCGTTAGTTTTACTTTATTTTTTTTCTCTTTTTTTTTTTATACAGACGTTTATCTGATGCAAATAGCTTCGTGCAGCATCAGTACTTTCCTCCCGTAATATTTATCACGTCTAAATGAAGGGGCAGCTTTTTAAGCTACAGACTCTCCATTGCCATGTTTTCTCGTCTTTTCTATGTAAAAGGGGGGAAAGGATAATTAAATCATAATGAAAGGCATGCAATGAAACGTTTAAAAGAACCCAGATAATTGGTATTCAGATGCCAAAAACAATGTGCTCATTTAGCCTAAAAAGAAAACAGTGGGTTTTGTGGTAAAATATAGTGAAATAGAAGCAAAAGATAGACAGACAGATACACAAAAGGTTCCCAAAAATGTTGAAATTTAATTGATGTTACTAACTACATAAGCAATATGCAAAATTTAAATGACATAGACTGAATAGGAAAGGCAATTTTGTATATTTTGTAAGAACAACAGCAATGTTATATGGCACTTGTGCCTATACCTATAGAGAGAAAAATATATAGTGTTCTGTAGCACTTACAGTGTTCAAACGAGCTCGGATAAGTGTTCAAATTAATGTTTTGATACTGCTTGTGCGATAACTTATGCTTGTGGACATTCAATAGAATGTGAGAAAAGATATCATTCTGCTAATGTGATTTTAATTAGAAAAACACTATTATTTCCAGTTTCAGATGACACATAAATCAACATATTGATCAATAGTGTGTAATTGATACATATTGAGAATAAATTTAGCAATGTGGGACATGGTCAACCACAACATCTTTATACACAGTTCTATGTTGTTGCTGAACAAACCATGCATAATACAGGCACTGTGATGGACTTTTTTTTTTTTTACTGAAGTTTCCGGTGTCTGAGTTGCCCTTGAGCATTTACTCTGATGGCATTGGTCCAAAAGCCTTTTTTAGAGGACCATCCAAGAAATACATGCACAGCCTTGGACTGTGGAAATACATCCAGTGGTTTGATATTTTATTAACTCATTGCTGGATGCAAAGCACTGATGACCGTCCACAGCTCGTTAACTTAACCTTCACTTTGCCAATAACCACAAGTGTCATTAGAGGCTGTAAGATGCACAAATTGTTATGAGCTGTAATACCATACTGTCAGATTCTATTGCAAACGTACGTCCCTTCGAATCATTGAGTCAATGGCAGGAAAACACACTGGCCAGAGCCGATGTTTATCACGCAAGGCATTATTGGCCTGTTCAAGAATTCCTCAGCAACCTCCACCTTGTGAAATATTAATCAATAAATGTGTATGCATTATTTATCAGCTGATTCAGAGCATTCAAGAAATCAGGCATCTTTCAGCGGTGCATGTGCCGCAGTAAAATAGAAAAAGTATAAATATCAGGATAGAGGAAAGCGCGTTCTTTTGTGCTTTCTGTGTACATTGTGTTCGCTGACAGATCATACGTTATTGTATTTGCTCTGTTGGCTTTATTACAGTGCTGCAGCCCAATCCCACGATTCTTTGTTTTAAATTAAAGACTGACTGGATGCAACTCTGCAAATATTTGTAAAATCTTTTTTGTAATGAAATTAACACAATGTCTGACAGCACAACTACAGCGCATGCTTCCTATTTCACTTCATCAGAGAAGGCTTTATGCTTTCTAAGCTCTATTGTTCAGAGTCTTCAACCAGATGAAGTTTGGCGCTTGGGAATATTTCTAGGCAATTATTTCAGGAATGCAGTGATCTCAGCATATGCTTACGTAAGAGCGAGTTTTAGCACTAACACTCCGAGGTGCCAAAGAACATAGCGGGTGACACTGAGGCTCTTTGGTCAGTGGTTTTAATTGTTTTATGGTACTTTGAGTTTATCACCACATTTGAAATAGAAGAAATTTCTGTAACGCAATTCTCTGCATGGGCAAAGCCCAGTCTGCCTGGCCTGCCTGGAGTAGCCGGATGTTTTTCCTCTGCTGATTTATATGCAATATGGATTTAATTTCCTTTATTGCCACATAGGTGGATTCTTATTTACGTTGCTGCCTTTCAACACAGTGTTGGAGTCGTGCAATTGTTTACTATAGTTTAAGAACAGATTGATGATTCATTTTTAGAAGTGCGTGCCTAGCGCAGGCAGATGGCTTCTTCTCCACAGGGGTGTTTTTGTTTGTTTTATTTTTTATCCTGCTTACCAAGTTGCTTTTTCTCACTTAAGGGAGTTCTTCACTGTTGGCCCCATTTAGCTGTTTTAGGATTAAAGAAATAGTTCACCCGAAAATGAAAATTTGCTCAAAATTTACTCACCCTCAGGCCATCAAAGATGTAGAAGAGTTTGTTTCTATCTTTGAAGCAAATTTGGAGAAATCTAGCATTACATTACTTGCTTAACAGTGGATCCTCTGCAATGAATATCCATCAGAATGAGAGTCCAAACAGCTAACAAAAGCATTACAATTATCCACAACACTCCAGCCCATCAATTAATGTCTTGTGAAGTGAAAAGCTGTGCGTTGTTAGGAACAAATCCATCATTAAGGCTTTTTAACTTTAAACCATGGCCAAAATACAGAGTCCATAATCTATAATCCATAATAATCCTTAAGTGAAAAAGTTCACCCCCTATTGATCTCTCGCATAAAAATCCACCAACATATTTGTTTAGAACTGATTTGGACTATTTTTGCTTATAATCACTGCTTGATCTGTGCATATGTCTCTCCTGATTCAGATGAGATTACTTTTTCTCTGAAGAAAGCAATATTATAGATAAAGGACTTGTGTTTTAAACAGCAGCAATGGTTTGAATTTAAAAACATCTTTATAATGTATTTGTTCCATACAAACGTGCAGCTTTTCACTTTAAAAGACTGGATTTGTCTGGATTACTTGTGGATTATTGTGACGTTTTTATCAGCTGTTTGGACTCTCATTCTGACGGCACCCATTCACTGCAGAGGATCCATTGATGATCTAGTGATATAATGCTAGATTTCTCCAAATCTGTTGCAATGAAGAAACAAAGTCATCTACATCTTGGATGGCCTGAGGATGAACACATTTTAATTTTCAAAACTATACCTATAATGGTACGGGTTCTCTTTAATGATTCTTAGTGACAACAGTATTGTTAAAAACATTACTTTTTTAAATCACATTCAAAATCCAAACAAATTTTACTGTCGTCTTTTTAAAAAAAAAAAAGAAAAAAAATTGTTGGCCTCTGGGTTCAGGTTGTTGGTGGAGGACAATAAAGCAGATACCAGCCAACTTAGATGAGCAGCACAAAGTGTCACGCATGCAATAAACGAGGGCTGCCGTCACCTTCACCTCCCCCTCCACATGGCCTTGAGATCAGCAGGGTGATATTTCCAGAGCTGACTACACTGTATTAAACATGGATGCTGGCAAACACACTGCAGTGAAGAGAAAGGGCTTAGTCCTCTGTCTGTCTGAAAGAAAAAAGCGTACGTATTAAATGTTAATAAACGACTGCAAAGACAGAAGCCTGAAGGCATCTCCCTAGAGCAGAACGAGCAAAGCCAATTATGTCCACCAACTCAACCTGCACCACTGGACCATCATGGGAAATTTCAATGACTTGACCCTTCGATTGTCATTTAACTTACACTTCCTTAATGGACTCATAAAATGTATCTTATCTGTTAATGGCCTATTAGTGCCATGAAATAGAAGCTTGAGGGAAAATGCATCTGAATGCACCAGGAAAAAAATGTTAAAAGTTTCTCCCACAGTTCAAACTGAGACATTTACTAAACATAAACATATTTCTAATCAGTTTTTACCAACTAAATAATCACCAACTTACCAATAACATTAGTTTATGGAGTTGTAGGAGAGCCCAGGTTTGTGACATGCAATATTAATAAAATAAAATTATTATTTAACTTTCAATAATAATTATTAAAAATATAGAATGGTTAAATAAAACTACATATGCACAGATGAGCCTTAAATTTGCATGCTTACTACTGTGATGCAGTAAAATATTTGCAGTTAATTCTACTTATTATCACTATTATATCACTATTATATATATATATATATTAAACTATATATATATATATATATATATATATATATATATATATATATATATATAATATATATATATATATATATATATATATTATTTTAACTAACTATAATCTAACTAACAATAATAAAAAGATTTGTCATAAATGGTCTCAAGTGAATTTTTTTGTTTGCTGCAAAATCAGTTATTTTGGGTTGCAATAATCAGTTCAGTATTATAAGTCATAATCTTTTGAAATGAAGAAGGATTTAGAGGATCTGGGATGTGCAGCTTGTATCAGTGTTGCTTTAATAAGTGTTACCTGGAGCAATCTAAACAAATAACCTTAAAAACAAGAGGATGGGGTTGGTGAGATGTGGCCACACTGAATGAATGATTTATAAAAGCTTACAAAAAAGGAGAAAAAAGAAAACAGCACAAACCAGTCTTAACACTCTTCTGGAGTGCATTCTACTTGCAGTGCAGTGCAGCAATTGACTTGTCCCTCCCTAAACTTGCACCTGCGATTGCTACTCGACAATTTGAACCTTCTGCAAGAAAATCCTCATATTACATTCAAGACCTTCTCAGCCTGACAGCCCCTCCAGATGTCTGATGCTTCACACCACTCTCGTACACTTACACTGACACATGCTTCTGCCCAGCGCCATGCTTTGGCCCTGAGATTCAACTGAAAGACATCGTGCTCTTAAACTTGTAAATTAGAGTGCTCTGCTTATGACAGTTTTCATCAGACGCGTCACACTAAACTGTATGTGAAATGTGCTTGATGGTCTTCACTTTGCTCCTGGTGGAGATTATTCCACCCCAGTGGATTCTCTCTCTCTCTCTCTCTCTCTCTCTCTCTCGACCACCCTACCTCTCTATTCTTTCTATCTTTCGTCTTCTCACTCTGCCAGTCTCTCCAGCTTTGCCTTTTTCTTTCAGACAGACGCCATTCTTTGCTCAAGGAAACAGGTGACCCGCTCTCTCATGGCTCTGCCAATCAAGCAGTGAAAGATGTGACAGATTTTTTTCCCTGTAATCTTTTTTTTTTTTTTGGTCATTATTAAATTATTTACAGCGTTTTAACAAGCACTGTAGTTTAATTTAACAGTTTAGTTGTACAACAAATAGATGATAATTTAATATAAAAAACTGCAAACAACTTTGCTTACATTATGAAAGATGCAGGATTTTCTCCACTTTTGACATCCAAAATATAAGAGCTGCGAAAACATAAGAAGGTCTTTCTATCACCGTCCAACGTTTGGCGCTCTTTATTTCGTTGTCTTTTTACCCCATCACATATTTTCATAATCATGATAAATTATATATCATTCGAAAGCTTAAAACCTCAAAATATTTTGAAATTAGACATTGCATTACCATGTCAATGGCACTTTTTTCTTTTGGTGGTCACCTCCCCCTTAGTGGGAGGAGTCATATTACAAAATGTATTACGGTCTTTTAGAATCAAAACTTTTTATAATCTTGACAAAATACATATTGTTGGAAAGGTCTGAGTCTCATGATTCCATATTTGATATAAGTAAAATTGACAGAGAAATTTAGACATTTGCATCAAAAAAATTCAGTGAAGTGTTTGAGTGTCACCCGGTGGCTATTTGTGGTATAATGCCCTAAATAAAATCTCACAGGAACCTCGTTTATTTTTTATTTTATTTTATATCATCTTCAAATTTGGAACATAAATTATTTAGACATAAGGCTTTAATTTAATAGCAATTTTAGAGTAAATGCTGTTATGAAAAATATTTATTTTATATAAAAAAAAATAGTCCAGTGCATTTTTTACAGTAAATTTGTGATACTTTCATATTTTCAATTATTTTACTTCTATAATAATTTAGTGATTGTCTTGTTTAAAAAAAAAAAAATCAGGGGTGACAGTTAAGCCTGTGTTATACTTTCTGCATCCGCAAATCCGCTGGTGTCTGCTATGGTATGTGTGATGTAAAAATCGTCATCGGAGAGTGTGCGTGGAGGCTCTGAGAGAACATCCGCGTGCCTCCCATTTTTTGTGACAGTAGACCCGCATGTCCATTTTTTTGTGTCCGCGGGCTGTGTGTAGGATTCAGTTTCTACTTTTGCTTGTGGATTTGTGAGGTAAAAGAATGTTGATACTTTCAGATGTGCAATAATTCTGGGCAATTGTTTGTTCACATGTTTGTTGTGGAGCGGACCAGGAGCATACGCTTTCAGTAGTAGTCCGGAAGTAGTCCTCATCCGCGCTATCCGTGTACGCTCATGCGGAAAGTATAACACAGGCTTTAAAGGGTTAAGGTGTTTATATGATCTTACACTTCATAGTGCATAACTAGTGTAAGGTCATCCATGTAAACATATTAAAATATTTAAACCGGATAAAGCAAGATTGTTTTAGATGCACCTTTTCATCAATGATTGTTTGACTTGAATTTGTAACAAATGTCACGGAAGGGCTGAGAAATGCATTGCTCGGTGCTCTGCTGGCACATATCTGATGCGAGCCTTTCTTTGATGTGCATATTAGAGCATGCATTAGACCATGGGAGCAATGTTTCGCAGACCGATTCGAGACAAACGGGATCCTAGCAAGCAGATGTGTTCACATTCCTAGTGGGAATCAAGCAAGACTCCACTGACATTTGAGCAGACTTTCACATAAAATACAATTTATAGTAACTTCTTACATTTTACAATCTTTGCTGGAGATGTGTTGTAATTAACGAATTAGTCGGTAATTGCTCCATGCATATCCTGCCTCGTAAACCAATAAGATTGCTATTTTAATTGAAAATAAACAATAAACGACAGCTGCTGGTTTTAAAACACACTCGGTTGATGTTTTAGAAGATTTGAATGCAGCTTGAAGAGTATAGTGCAGTCCATTCAAAGTGGGATATTCCTACTCAATTCCTTTGACTTCCAAACATAAAGGCATTTCATTGTGTGAAGCTCAGAAGATGATAAAGACACGCAAACGCTACTGTTTGCTCTGCAGGTGTTCAGTCATCAACAAAAGACGTCTCCTGGCAACCAAATTGCTATGCACATGTACGATTATCAACAAAGAGCTTCATTTACTGTGTGGCTCCGCAAACGTTTGCTAAACAGATTTTATTGTCATGTCACTTGCATTTCATTTGCCTAAAGTGAATGTTTATCATTAACTATGTGTATCTCTCTGGATATGGCTGTGTTTGCATGTATTTTTCTGCCTCTCACTTTTGTTTATTGGCCAGAACAACTGTTCTAACACTATTTTAATGAAACTCTGTGAAAATCTAGTACACTAAATGGAGCCATTTAGTTTACTAGACAAGTGTCTCATCATTTCTGACTTGGAGTACACACACCATGCTAAGGCCAATTATAGTTTGATTAACTTGTATGCTGGACAAAGCCAGGCTACAATTACATTATCTAGGTCTTTTCATCCAATGTCTTAAAAAAACAAAGGCTGCATTTCCCAAAAGCATTGAATGCCAAAGTAGATAATATAAACCACTGCCACAAAAGGCCTCAATCTACAACCTACTTTAGCTAACAATGCTTTTGAGGAAATGCAGCCTAGACTTGTACAATTTCAATCAGGCTAAAGTAGTCACATTTTAAAAAGACAATTTCATGTTCAATCTGACTGAAATTGAAGTTTTAAAGTTCATATTCTGTAAATGCACTTATTAATCTGTTAACCAGGGCCATTATAAAAATATTAAATAAATAAATACTCAAATAAATAAATAAATTGCTACTTGAAATAAAATAAATATTGGCATAAAATATAACAAATATTTTATTTAATATATATAAAAAGACATTTAATTTCAGCTAGTTGCAACATTTCAAATTTTCAGATTAACTTGATTAAAGAACTAAAACTGAAGTAAAAAATTATAATGACAAAAACACAAAAAACGAAATGACTAAATTTCAACAAAAAATAAAATGAAAACAAAACATGAAAAATCTATTTAAAAAATTACTAAGAAATATAATACCCAATACTCTTAATGATACTAAAATAACATCCTTCCTAACTTTTAATGTAGAATTAAACCTGTTCTGGTCATTTAAATGATCATTTGTCTTTTAAATAAGCCACTGAACATTCGATTTATGCAGTTAAACTTCCCGGTTCATGCAAACTTTTATAGCAACTCATGTAAATGACTACATAAATATCATTGCCTTGAATGGACACTGGACATAGTTCATTATTAAAACTTCATGCATAGGTCTTTCCCTTGATTCACTTGGGTGGCCTTGCGAAAATGGCTTGTAGAGATGTAGAGACTCTCTCAGAGATCTACTTTATGAATAAGCCTGTATATTATCAGAATGATTCCGGCTAAAGGGAACATGATTATTGGAGTACAGGAGCGTAGAGTTAAGGGAAACCTATTTCCTGAATAGATGAACAGGCCGCTCTATTTTATTTTTTTATTTTTTTGGGGCATTCAGGCTCGGCAGATTTGGTGCCTGATCCTGTGCACTTTTTCAAACAGATGGCACACAGAAACACATCATCAAATCGTCAAGCCTGCAGACTGGGAAGTGCATGTTAATTTCTGTGAATAAGTAATTCATGACGAGTTACGTGAGCTTTTGACCTCTGGTGTGTGAGAGCATGTGGCAGGAGTTCTCCAGTAGGCAGCAGAATCCACCAGAGACATGCAGAACAAAGCCATACATGATGGGCAGGAGCTGTCATTTTCCTCCATTCTGGGAAGAGAGAGAGAGAGAGAGAGAGAGAGAGAGAGAGAGAGAGAGAGAGAGAGAGAGAGAGAAATCTGCAATTTTTTTTTTATGAGCATAAGCTATATGTGCTGAAGGAGTCAAGTTATCAGAGCTGTTCTACATAATGCCTGTAATTTTCTTCTTTAACAGCCCATACACAGTAAAATCAATCTCAATTAGCAGTGTTGAATCTTTCATTAGTTGGCACTGTCCATTAACAGGGTACAAAATTAGGTCAGAAACTCCTAAAGTATTGGTTTTATTTCAGCAAATTATCATTTAAAAAGTGTTGCCTTTAGAAAATCTGGATCCTCAGGAGGTCAAACTTTTTTTTTTTTTTTTATTAAAGTGAAAATTTTTAACATCTTAATCACTTTATTTTTATTACAAAATAATATAATACAAATATAATGTATTTTTTTTAAATATATTTAAAAAATATTATTATTTATTTTACTTTAAAACCCCTATTATAATAAAAAAATATATAATAAATTTCTCATAAAACACACAATAGACAAAAATTTAGCATATTCGCAGAACATGTCTATAATACTGAGGGATGATCCTTTAAATATCTTTATTGGGAGGAAAATGTCCACATCCTGAAGTCTCCAACACCTCATTCTCAGGCTTAACACTCAAGAACTGAACTTAATGAATGTAAAGCAGACATATGTGAGACTGTGTGAATCGTTGGGAATTGAGTGAAAGATCCCTGTGAAAACCTACTATAAAAAGGCTCTGGATAATCTTTCCATACTGTGCTACGCTTTATAAAGGTTATTTTCGGTTCTCTGCAGCACCATATTTCTTCTTATCAGGAACCATATTTGCAGTTTAGGGTTCTTGAGTTGCTCAGATGTTGCTCTTTCATAGCTTCATCTCAGATGGGTCTCCTAAAAATCTGTAGGAAAAAAATAAAAAGAGACACCATTGAGACTGATCACTGACAACTGATGTCTGACAGGACACTCTTAAAAATAAAGGTTATTTATTGGCATCTATGGTTTCATGACAAACCTCTGGCATTCATGGAACCTTGGTGGAATGTTCTTTATATTATATATATATATTATATATACATATATACATATATACATATATATATATGCATTAAGAAAAAATTATTCTTTTAACAACCTTTAACTTCCCACTTGATTGTATGGAAAACAGCAACTTGGACTTTCATTGCATTTTCTGTTTCACAGAAGAAAGTAAAACAGGGGCAGAGCAACATGAGGGTGAGTAAATGATGACAATTTTCATTTTTTTGGTGAACAACATCGTTTTTTCATGCACTGGTCAATATTGAGATTTTGGCCTATTTCGTGTTATAAATAGCCCAAAATATTGGGCTTTTTGTAAAGTATTTTTTAGATTTGTTTTAAGTGTTTTTTCATTGCACTTACTGAAAAGTAGTTTTTGTTTATATTTTATATGTCATTTTATTCCAAAAAAGATTCATTTTCTGGCTGTTGACAGTACTTTCTGATTCATGAAATAATAAGAGATACTGTATCTAAATACCCTTCTGTAAAAAACCTTTGGCTCTAATATGTCAACAACATGAATTTTGAACCTGGCTTTATCCAATGTTTATTAATTTTATGCAAATAAGTGCATATTTAATTAGACACTGCCTAATTTGCATATTTTAAACATTTTTAATACATTTGTAATACAAAAAAGGAAATATTGTGATGTCAATTAGTTAAAAATTCATACCCTATTGACCTCAGTTGTCTTGCCTTGAAGCACACTGGTGCTTTTCTAAAGAAAGAAAGAAATCAAAAGTGTTACGCTATGACAGTCTTTTGGATTCTAATCCAAGCATTTGTGGGTTCTTCTCTGTAGGGTGTGAGAAGCAGGTGGGATGGGGGAGGCTGGATGTGATGGTTTGGTCATGTATCCTTGCAAATTTTTCCACTCAGTGTCAGTGGGCTGTAAAAACGGATGCCCCAGCCCAGGCATTTCATCCCATAAATATTTTATCACATGAAGCATCTGTAGACAAGTAAGGGTTGAAAAAAGTAAAAAAGAAAGAGATGGACGTGATTAGTATTCTGCTTGCAAGGACCCCCCTCCTAGATGAAGTGATGAGGATTGTTTTTCATGATTAGGTAGATGTTGTGAGTTTTTAGTTTGTGATGTTTTTTTAGATGTATTGACTGTGTACAGTCAGTTTTTCACAGAACATCAGGGGGCCGCAGAATTCCACACGGTCTTTTCTCACACATGGACCGGCATTATCCAAAACAAATTGGACAGTGCATTATGGTGTCAATTAGGAAACCAAACACTAGACTTTCTTCTGAAGATCACTATGGCCAATATTGTTTTATTTGAGTGTCTCCTACCAGTTCTGCGGACAATAAGGACTCCCAGACTAATCTTGATCAACACATTTGGAGATTGGCTGTGAATGGATGAATGCAGATATTTTGAGATCTTTAATGATTTGTCATTTGTGGGATTGCAGCAAGCGCTAATCTTGATCAACACATTCAGCCCCTGCTCTTTCTGTCTTTCGACCTTTTTCCTTTCTGTGGGCATCTTCCTTAATTGATGGGGGCGAGCACTATTTACAAAACACCTGAGGCCTCTAACGTTATTTTAGAGCTGCCTGGCACTCTAGTCAATGGCAGCGCTTGCCCTGGGCACTCTGTTTTGTGATTGTTTTATGTCTTGGTTTTTTATTTCCTTCGTCTCTTTTGTTTACGGATGGGGATTGCTTTGTTTAGTTAACCACAGAGTACTTAGAAAGCATCGGTAAGTGCGGCTGACCCTGAAGACTTGTTGCTGTGTTTTGCATTTCTTCCCTCGAGGAGATAGGCAGTTTTCTTAACTCTTGGTTTAAGTGGTAGTTTAAAAAATTCGATTAGCTCACACAGTCCTTATTTAGGATTTGTTTAAACTACACTTTTTTGCGTTTTTTCTATTTTTGATTACGTTAAGTTACCTGTATAATAAAACTTTAACTTTTTGTTCCCTGGGCCCACTGTGGTGGTTTGTGTGCCTTTATGATGGCTTTCTTATGTTTGGCCCCTAAACAGGGTCGTAACATAAATGTGGGGGCTCGTCCGGGATATGAATCGCTCGCCTTTTGTTTGAAGAGTTACTTTTTTGTAGTATGTTTTGTTACTTAATGCTTTTGTTTGGACTGCTATAGTTGTTTTGTAGAATGCTTTGTAATATTTATAATATTTATGCAATGCTACTTTTGTGTTTTGTAGTTTGCTTTAAGAGATATTGAGGCAATTCTACACTTGTGTCTTGTAGCTTGCTTTGTAAGTTGATGCATGCTACTTCCTGCTTTGTTTGGTAGCATCTTGTGTTTATTGGCATTTTTCTACTTCGTTTGTGTAACTGTAGCATGCTTTTGTATTTGATGCATGGCTACTTTGGGAAATGTCCCTTTGGCTGCATTTAGTATTTGAAAGGTGGGAGTTTTTGCTGTTTTTTTTGTGCAAACCTACTTTTGAGTGGCCATGGCTGGTGGTGTTTCATGGGGTAAAGTTTTCGTGTATTTGCTTATTTTGTATGTTACAGTAGGTTCTAACTACATTTTTGGAACCTTTTGTAAGGAAGTGATTGATTTGTAGTTTTTTTTTTTTTGCTTATTTTGTAGGTTACCGTAGGTTCTAACTACACATTTTTGGAACTAGTGTAAGGAATTGATTGATTTGGATGATTTTTTTGATATGGCAGTCTCCTTCATTAGTACAGCTTTAGATTATTATTAACAAGCAGAACTTAAGTACTCGCAGATGTGCATAAACCTGTTTTGTGGTAGTGTTAAAGCGACCGTGAGACATTTTTCTAGAGTATTAGAAGCAAAAGGCATCTTCAGGTGAGCCTGCTTCAAAAAATAAAATTTTTGAAAACTAGTCAGTTGATTTGCATAAAGACTCATTTGTTGAGAATTCGCAGACTGTGTAGTCAACGTCAAATTTCAATTTGAAGAGCTGAAGGGTAAAGAAAAACATTGTAAGTGACAGGGCTGATGAAATTTATTAACTGGTCAGGGCAGGAAACTGGAGAGTGGGAGCAACTCCTGCGTTTGGGAAATTAGAACTGATCATTTACACACAAACAGCTGGTAACCATTGAAGCTCGTGCTGACCATTACGCTGTTTGTAAAAACATTCGTGTTGGTCCTTCCCTTTATAGAGAAGGATTATTGGAAAGATAGTTCTCATCATTGCGAGTGTAGTTTGGTAACTTTGTTGGGCTGAGTGTGTATGGACCTTACTGCTTCAATTGCGCTTAACGGGTATTGCTCAAGTTTGTTCTTTACCTTCGACCAGATTTTAGATCGAGGCTGTTAAAAACTGCAATTCTAAGATGCCCATGAACATCGGACGAGATTTTGTTAATCTTGTCGAGAAGGTCATTCTTTAGGAATTTAAGAATTGCTTTCCTGATACACTGGCATTGTTCTTTGAGTGAACCACAGGTTGGGAAGCACCGTCTACTAAAACCTTAGTTCTAGTGAATATCTTCTTACCACTAGACCCAATCTGTTTTGAGTTTTTTAAGTAAAAAGGTTAAGATTTTACTTAAGATTAGGTCCTTTTGTAGTGTTTGAGTCGCTGGGGCAGGCCTGAACAACGTGTTGAGGGCGGGTCTTATTTTAATCGCGGGAGACCGCATTTTCTTGCCTGCACCATAACCGGAGCTCATGTCCAACGCACTCCCAAGTGAGTTTGCTTTAGAAGATGTTAATGAAGTAGAGTTTGACAAACATTTTAGTCTCAAAACACAATTTAAGTTGTGTATTGGGACATTTGGTCTGTGTTGGAGTTTTCCATTATGGTTGGTGAGTATTTAAGTCATTAAAAATAATTTGTTTAAATTATATTTAAGTTTATGGGTGGGGGGTGTTACGACCCCCTGCCTTAGCACACATTCTATTTATAAAGAGGTAAACACTCTACTCATCAAATTAATTGAGCTGGTATACTGAGACGCATTGTGGGTGGCGGACTATGTTTGCTTCAGCTTCAGCTCATGTCTACATGCCTAAATGCTTAGAACATGAAGACATACATAAACACACAAAATAATGAACCCATTACTTTAAAATGATTTAAATGCAAAATATATATAAAGTACAAAAAATTGTGCTAATTTTTGTACATAAAAATTAATTACATTACTGAATTATAATCAGAATTGTTAAATGTTTTATTTTTAAATTCAAATATTATTTGTTAAATATTTAGTATAATACATAAAGTATTTGAAAAAAAAAAAAAGTCTTTAAATATTTTATAAA
This sequence comes from Cyprinus carpio, assembly GCF_018340385.1. Taxonomy (NCBI): domain Eukaryota; kingdom Metazoa; phylum Chordata; class Actinopteri; order Cypriniformes; family Cyprinidae; genus Cyprinus; species Cyprinus carpio. Next base: position 20,879,485 of record NC_056595.1, read on the forward strand.
TTCTACTTGTTATATATATATATATTAATTAATTATAATTCAAATGTTGTTTTGTTAAACATTACATATTTTTTTTTAAATATTATTCAGCAATATTAAATACAAATGTATCATCCTATTTTAGTTACCTAAATTAGTTCTTTAGAAGTAATTAAAAATAAATAGAAACTAAAAAAAAGAAGCAGAAATGGAGAAGAAATGGAGCCATATATTTATGGGGGGTTCCCAGATCAGACATCAATGCATTATACTGGTGCAAAAATGTAGTTCAACTTTTTTTTCTAGTCTTAATGCATTTTAACTGAGTACAGTATGCAAAGCAATACACAGTGCTGGAATCATGCTTCTGGGTTGAGATTAGGTTGGTAAGGTCTGTCTCTCTCTAACAGCGCTTATTAAAATCAAACCTTCACTAAAAGAAATCTCAGTTGGCTCTGAGAAATGAAAGAAAACAGCACTGAAGTCCCAGCATTCCTCCTGCTGAGGGGCAGTTACCCACACCAGCTCTTCTCTGAACCATCTTCAAAGGTTCTGCCCTTAATAAACAGCAAACATGACGCTCGGGACACTCGTCCATCAGTATGCCATTTCATTAATGAGCTTCCAGAATTTGGCCTCGTGTTTCCAAAACTCCCTCAGTCCAACAATGCAGCACCAGTGATTCTGTTATGAACATGTTTTGTGCTCTTATCGCTAATGTCACATTTAAAGGGATTTGTGCTCTTTACCTGACAGGATTATGGATTATGATACATTAAAATGTATCCCTATATACATGCTGATAGTGGGATTTCCTCTCTGTGAAACACCTCCACTTTGGTTATTGAATTCAATAGGACACTGTTTAACATGTTGGTATTGAATGAGAGTAAACATGATTCTCCCACCGAAATCAAACAGAGCACAGAGGAAGGAGTTTTTTTTATTATTATTATTAATCAATAAAGCATACTGATAATTTCATTCAGTTCTATTTAAAGCATTTGTTCTGTAATATTTATGCAAAATTTAAATAATATAATAATAAATAAAGCACAAAATCATAAAAAGAAGTAACTTTAGAGGATACTAGAAAGAGACATTATAACACTTTCCAACAAATCCTATTCCAAGAAATTAAGTAAAAAATATAGCAAATTGTAATTACTAGTAAACGTAATAAAGATAGACAAAAAGGGGCAAAAATAAAATTAAAATAAAACAAAATTGAATTTTTTTTTTTAAATTAAATGAAAAAAAAAACTATTTTATAATATTGCCAAAAAAAATGTACAGTATATATACACAGATTGGACAAAAATGAAGACAAAATACTTAAACATATTAATATAATGACATTTAGACATTTGTTACTGTCCAAAGAGAAGATTGTAAATTTAATTGATTACATGCAAGTTAAAATAATTAAAATACAATTTAAAATATATTAGTCTCATACTAGTAATATATACTAATATATTATTAGTCTCGTACTAGTATAGTAATATATTTTAACTTATATACATGCATATATTTGTGTGTGTGTGTGTGTGTGTACTTAACCATATTTTGGTGACAAATTTGTACCCAAAAGTGAGCTAAACCTGACAAAATCTACAAAAACCTCCCTTTGGGGACGTCCTCATTTGTAAAACTGGTATAAAAATAAAGTAAAAAAAGTTTTTTTTTAAATTGTAAAAATGCAGGAAGTTTTCTGTAAGGGGTAGGTTTAGGTGTAGGGTTGGTATAGGGTGATAGAAAATACAATTTGTACAGTATAAAAACAATTGTGCCTATGGAATGTCCCCATTTACATAGCTAAGTAAACGTGTGTGTATTATTTTTTTGCGGACACTTCACTCTGACTTCACTGTCTAGAAAGGGATGTTACAACATATTTACATGGTGCAAAAAAAAAAAAAAAAACAGTTTCTAGAAATCTAAAAATTATTCTTTGGTAATCAACAGTATAACACAAATGCTGCTGATAGAGCTTAATATCTCACATTAGAGCTGCTGCTGTGGTTGAAGCAGGTAAACTATAGCTTGTATCAGCACTTTTCTCTCTGTCCTGCCATGCTCATGCAGTGAAACCCCTCCTCCTTCCCATCAGGTACTGCTTCAACCCCCCTCTTCAGGTATGCTCTGGAATGCCAATTTATTGTCCCTGTGCCATACTGCAATTGTACAAATTCATTCTGCTTCCAATTAATTAGGAAGAAAGAATACTGGAGCTAAAAGCAACATCTGAGCATGGGATTAATTGAAGTCAGTCACTGACACATGACATTTTTCAAAATAACTCACAATGTCACATTCTGATGAGTAAAATAATTGGATGTAAGGACTTGAGGTAAACAAATGGGGGAATGGATATCTCACAATATTTCCATGGAAACTACATGACAAAAGCAGGACAGGTTGCCAAAACAGAGTGTCGTGAAGCCGGTTTCTGCTCTAAGGCTTTTATGTCCGCCATCATCAAGCTAATTACTGTATCTGTGAGCTAATGTTCTCATTCAGACGTCCCTATAATAGCTGTTCACTGTGGCAGTCCAAAAAAAAATAAAGATTTGCAAAGACATCATTAGAGACAGGAAGGATTCTTCGTGACCTTTGTTTTCTTGATACTTTCAAGGCCACTTCATGAAATTTCTCATGTATCCTATTGTTTTTTTTTTTATATAAGTGCCTTGTGGACATTAAATAATAAATGAATAATATACTAGTTGAATTAATGCATACTAACAATATACAAAAATGTATGCATTACTAAATATATATTTTTTCAGAACCAAAAACTGTAATTTCCATTCCACATCAACTGATTTATTGTGTTAAACAGCATTCTGACAATGACATTTTTAACAGTTCTGGAATAAAGTGGACGACTCCTTTGTATTGCTAAGGTTAATTTTACAGCTAGAATTTTATGCATCCTGAATACACAAAATGTTTACACTTTTTGCAAAATTTGAGAAAAAAATTACAGCTTGACCGGAAATAACAATACCAAAGTTTCTGATCTTATTTACCTCAATTCTTAATACATCATGTCTTCATATTTCACCTTCTTCTTCTTGGTAACCAAGTACTTAGTCAAAAAATAAATAAATACATATAATAAAAAAATTTAATTATTATTTTTATTTATTTATTTATTTTTTTGATAGAAAATGAACTTTGTGATATAAACTATGTTTACACTGCTATATGAATTTCCATATACAAAAACAATCAATTTTTTTTTTTTTTTTTTTTTTTTTTTTTGATGATTCGTTTGATTCACAGAAAATTTAAGAAAGAAATCTTGACATTCTACTGGAATGAAATTTAGATGTTTAACCTAAAATATTCAGATCTTAAAATATTTCAATAATTTAACCACACATTTGCATATTAACAGTTATTTGATGTCGGTTAATCGTCACATGACATGCAGGCACATAAAATATTAATAAAAATAAATAAAATCTTTTTTAGCAAGTGTGTTATTTTGAAATTATATTTTTTCTTTTTTATGATTTAATTATCAGCTTTTCACCAACCCATGAATCTCTAGAGGTTCGCAAACCCCAGTTTGAGAATTTGAGTAGACTCATTTTTATGTGTGTGTCCCATCAAAACTGACTGATCTGTATCTTGTGAGTACAAAGTCGAAAACTTGTAAAATTTGGTGCACATGAACAACAGGACAGTTTTAGGACACATGACAAATTTAATCAATTTCCGATCCTAGAGGGTGCTATAACTGAAGAGAAATCGAACAAATTTCAAACTACGCTATCCCAATTTAACAACAGCAGCAGCCTGTTCTACAAATCTACCATTATTGCTTATTTTCTCCATCTTGATAATTCCTTTCGCTATAATACATTTTTCGTTTGTGTAGTGGATGTGCGTTCTGGAATTTTCTCGCAACCTGGACTCCTCATGTCGGCGTCGCTGCTCCAGTTGCTCGCAAACATATGGTGCACAGTGCGCTTCAGAAGGAAGTAAAACATCCACTCTTGGAAATGCAGCCTCACTAATCACCGATGCCTGGTCGGGGTTCTCAGCGGCTGGTAAAGTGGCAGGTCTGCGAGTGTTTTGTCTGATCAGAGAAGCATGAAATTAGTCCAACTGAAACAAAGTGGAGATTAATTGGGCGTGGCTACACGATATTGTTCCACCAAGTTTTAATATCCTCATTTAGAGGCTTTTAGTCTTGCTGAGCTTCAGAACGCATTTGATGCACACGCTTTAAAAAGACTAGATTCGGTTAAATGGCAAATGCTATGTAAGGTATTAAGTATTTATGGGTTTATTCTCTCAGTTCAACCTTCCCTCTGGAGTTCATTACAGTAACCACTTTATTACTTCCCGGTGACATCAGAAGTGCCATTCTGCCTTTAAAGTACTCTTCTCTCTATGCCTTCGTCATTGTTGAGAGCTTTTGGTTGCCATAGAAACATGCCATGGAGTGAATTTTATCAATGTTTCTTTCATTCCATCTTTTTTTTTCTTTATTCAAACATGTTAAGCTTTACTAAAGAGCCTTCATCCTGAACTAACTGGTCAAACAAGGTTATAGCTACTGTCAGTCAACGGTGGCCACAAAGTGTTTGGTTTATACAAGTCTGAAAGACTCTCTGAGATATGATTATATTCATATATTCCATAAAATGAAAATCTGACAAAATTTGTGCCCTTGATTGATGCAATGAGCTCCTCGTCTCCTCAAAGCTCACTCACAGTGAGAACCAGAGGACATCTGACTTTACTTTTCAGTAATTTATTTTAAATCAGATTTCAGCCTTCCCGTGAGTCTGTTCTTTGACTTGACGGGTGGAGGGTTTGTCCTGACCTGTGTAATAAAGATGTATCTCATTAATTCGGTCATTAAACATTTAAAAAATTTAGGAATTTTGAGGTAAGTGGTCTTGAACCTCATTCAGCCTTGGGATATTCAGTTCTCACTCACTTAAGTGAGATAAAACACAACCAAAGAAAAAATAAAAGATGTTTTAACGATTTAATGATGAACCAACTTTAACAAAAAAACTGACTGATTTCTATTGTCCTTTTGCATTATCAGCGCATGTTTTTCCTGTTTAACCCTGTAAAGCTGCTTTGAGAATAAGGTTAAAAAAAAAAACTTATTGGTTCTTTACATGAGCATAAAACATGGTAGTCGACAGTTTCCACAAAAATATTTTTCAACAGTTTTACATATTAAAATGCTTTCTGAAGGATCACGTGTCACTGAAGACTAGAGAAACGGATGCTAAAAATCAGCTTTGCCTCACAGGAATAAATTATATTTTTAAATATATTAAAACTGAAAAGAGTTGTTTTAAATTATTATAATATTTTACAATATTTTTTACTGTATTTTTGAACAAACAAATGCAGCTTTGGTTGAGCATTAAATTATTAAATTATTAAAAATAGGCTTCTTTTAAAAATATGAAAAAAAAAAAAAAAAAATATATATATATATATATATATATATATAAATATATGTATTTTTATTGTAGGAATAATATATAACAATATAATATAATAGTATTGACCATTTTTCTTTTCTATTTTGAATTCCGGAGCTGTTTGCTATTTAAAAAGTAATTTCCATGCTAAACCACTCACAACGTGTAATCATGAGTGTGTTTAATGACATTTTAAGAACAATAAGTGCATTGATTCAGAGTTTCCCATCATGCATTCTGTCAAGGAGGAGTGTTTTTCAGAGACAGGGTTAAACTCTGAAAAGCAGGTGGCCATTCATTCACTGACCTGCCGCATCGCTGCACTGAAACTGCAGTCATGACCTACTTAGTGGCAACTGGCAGTTTTCCAGCTCTCAAATTAGCATGTCAGATAGGATTATGCTCCTCTGACTGAATTATTGCTAATTAACACCAATAATGATTGAAGTATTTCAGAAGGAAGACAGAATGAAAATGTCTTGTTTTGAACAATCCGCCCATATGGAGTTTAGATGCAACAAATCTCATCTCCACACCCAGCATCTGTTGTTACCTTAAAGGGGACATATCAGGAAAAACAAGATTGTCTTTTTAAAAGCAAATAAATAAGTATAATATTAATTAGAGAACAAAACAATGCAAATTTTAATTTCTTCAGTCCTTTAAGAAAGCATTTAACATGGAAACAGCTTGGCCCCTTAACAGATGTTATATGTCTTAAAGGAACAGTTCACATTAAAATGAAAAATCATTATTTACTCACCCTCATGTTGCTCCAAGCATGTATGACTTTGTTTTTCTTCTGCAGAACATAAAAGGTGGTTTAAAAAAAATTATGCTGCTATTTATAACAAAAACATATAAGCAGGCTGTCAAGCTGTAAAAACAAAGAAAAAAAAGTTAACAGTTAAAATGAAAATTTGCTATAAATGTACTCACCCTCAGGTCATCCCAGATGTAGACAAGTTTGTTTCTTCATCAGAACAGATTTGGAGAAATTTAGCATTACATCACTTGCTCACCAATGGATCCTCTGCAGTGAAATATGATGAAGTAAACAGTGATAATTTTAAGGGCTATTTTAGATATTGTTGCTAAGTGTTGATAAATATCAGCCTAGTCAGTTACTGTACAATGAGTGGCGTAACTAACATACAATCATTAGTGAAGAAAATTTGAACAGATTTTTTAGATTGCAGTCCTAGTTCATTTAGTGTAATACGCCGTGAATAAAGGAGATGGTAATCAGGCTACATTGAAAAATTAGGCTGACATCTCAGGGGGGATCTTGGACCATTTCTGATACTGGAAAGGGAAAAAAGAAAAATATGTTTTGGATGTTGGTGATTTTTATTGCAGGTGACCTGAGAAACATTGTACAAGCCCATGGAGACTGGGAGCGTATTGAATGCATGTGTATTAATTAATTCTGCAAAGCATGACACATGCAGCACAGACTTGGATTTCCACTAATTAATTTTTTCAGCTGCACTGTCAAGCACGTTCACGTGACAATTCCCACAGGGATTCAAAGAAAGCATACAGTGCTCAGTCCTTTAGAGCAGCTTTACTGAGCAGACAGCTACAAGTTTGCACAATATTATTCTCCTTGTTCTTCTAAACCGATTTACACAGCGGCTGAATGTTGTACGTGTGCACATATTTCAGAGAGACCAATTAGGAACATCTATTTCTTAACATCCTTGAAACATGATTTAATTAAACATGTCTTTTATGAAACATATGACGAGCACAGAACTGAAGAGAAAAATACATTTGATTTATTTCCTGAATATCACACAATGGAGTTCTGCACCAATGACTCCTTGTTCATTGCCCCAAATTTGATATTTTCTCCCTCGTTTTTGTTTTTTGTGGCCTGAAGATGCTCATTCACTCAAAATGATAGACACTGCGCAAGTAAACAAACTTGCCGTTGAGAAAGTATCTGAATTAATTAGGTTTGTTTTATACACCAGTGGGTCTTTTCCCACACTGCAATAAGGCTTGAGAGAGACATTTAATTAAAGAAAAGATTAAATGTTTTTATTATTCATACCAGCTCCATGGCATCTGTGTGAATTGAATTTCATATTCATATGCCACAAGAGAGGGAAACTTAATTTAGACTAATAAATGATCTTTTTTACAGGCTAAGGTGTTAATATATCATATATACAGTAAATTTTGCAATGCGAAGATGTGTCACCAGAGCTGCTTTGAAGGACCCCTCTGCTAATTTAAAGCAGTTATGTCTCGATTATGGAAAAGATGTAAATTTTGACATTATTTACTCATTTGCATGTCATACTCATATGTTATTCTGTCATTTTGTTGATGGAGCATGAATTTTGTTCAGCTGTTTGGACTCTCATTCTGACAGCACCCATTCACCGCAGAGGATCCATTTGTGAGCAAGTGATGTAATGCAAAAAATTTCCAAATCGGTTCCATTTTTTAGCAAATTTCATTATTAAAATTAACACCAGTAAAACTATTACCTCTTTATGAGCACATTTAACTGAAATTGTCCCGTTTATTCCTATGAAACATTCTGAGATAGCAATAGTAACCAAAAGGGGTGGAGCTTAGCAGAGATGTAAACTGAAGCAAACAAGTTCAAATTCGTATACATTTGCTTTCTAACCATGAATCACATGTTGTAATTGTGAGTGACAAATAATCCAAATCTATTGCTACTCAAACTCAAAATGCCAATAAGAGCAAAATATCAGATCAACTGTAACACTGCACACATTCGAAAAGTGTTTTATCCACTCACTTTATTGCTGTTTTCTATCATTACCTGGCATTCACAGGAGGATGTTTGGTTTGCATAGCTCAGAAGACATCAAGAATTCTGTTGCATCTCTTGTAGGCAACAAAAATGTGACTTTTTTTTTTTTGGTTACTTAAAAAAACTCCCAAAACATCACAGCCCAAATAATTTCATGATGTTTTGTATCTTGCAGTCATAAGGCAACATGAACATTTTTAATTGTGCCATCAAAACAAACATGCAAATGATTTAATTCCTCACTGGCTCAAGTTTGAGCACATCATGGACTCTGTTGTGGGCAACAGCAGAATGAGTTGGATTTAATTGGTTTCACTTTTGTCAGGGAAAGAAATACTCACCATTTGAAGAGAAGCAGCACAAAATCACCAATTCCCTTTAATTTTGCACCTACGAGCAGACAGCCAGGAAATAAAAATGAGGGATTAAAATGCAAAAACCTTTATCGTTAGCTTCAAAGAGCAGATAAATACGCAAGTTTCTCCCTTTTTTTCCCATTTGGAAAAACCGTCCCTTTGAAGGTGGCATTTGATGTTCAAATAATTATTCCTAATCAGACAATCCTCCATTCAAAGCAGTGCACTATTTCTTAATTTTGACTCAGCTGTCAGTCCGAGTTTGATTTGAATATAATTTCAATATCAGTTCTGTGTAGTTTTAACTGTATTTTTTAACAAATAAATGTAGCCTTGGTGAGCATAATATTTGGTGACTTTTCAAAATCAGAGAATTTTTTTTTTTTTTTTTTTTCAGATCCAATCCAGGCATACTACACTAGTTTGCATATTAAATTATGCATAACAGGGAAACAGAAACGATAAATGGATGTCCAACTGTGATGCTCAAACCAGAAGATGATGAACTCAGACATAAATAGCATCACATTTCTACGCCATTAATGTTATACAAAAGGCTGGAGCGCTGCTGACGCTTTAGGGACTCGACTGACTCATCTCACCTGTCTGGGAAAAATGAGGCCAATCGTGACCTGCTTTTTCCTGTCCTGTCCTTTTTCCTGTTTTATAAAAGATTTAAGTGAATGAGTTACAATGACTCTAATTCATAGTTACATTTTGAACCAAGTATACTTTCACATGCTACTGTTTAAATCAAACATAAAATCCATCAAACCGCAAGGAAAATGGACGTCTAGATGCACTGGCATCACGGATATCATGAAACATGCATGCATAAACATGACCTCTTTAATAGTGGCTTGTTTACCTTCCATCTGACAGGCGTCAAGAACACTAGACACATCCTTTCAGCCAGCTGTCAAACTCTATCTCTGCTGTCAAAATCGTATTATAATCTCACCACGAGATGCTCGGAAACAATGCTGCCTTTTGAAAGGATGAGGACGCATCTAGACGCTCTAAATATAACTCTGAAGCAGATACATCTAATAACCTCACGGGTTGTAAGAGCACTTGAAACAAATTGGTTCCTTTCCTTCCTGCACATATTCAAACTTCGGCTCATGAATAAAGAAGTTCTTGATTTCCAGACTTGATGTTTTTAAGGAGAAGGCAAGTCAAATGTTGAAAGCCAGTCTGATCTCAAAGTTTCAATGAATGAAATCAAATAATTCCATGGATCAGACTCCAGCAATGTCATAGATTTTTCAACTTGCAAAACAAAGTTAAAGCAAATTGAAAAGGATCCCTGCTCAACTATTTCAGTTGTTTCTGTTACTTTCCTACGGTCGGCTGAGACTCCAGTTCTCAGAGCTGACGGCATCAGAGCTCTGATGTTTAAACTAGAAGATTCTTAGCTTGACTTTTCTTCTTTTGGACCAGGTTCAGATGGCATACAATCTCTGTAATTTCAGTTTCTCTTCTGATTTCATTGCAGAAAACAGAATTTTTCATATTTAACTGCTCTGTGGTGTTTGCTAAGGCAGTCTGTTACTATTTCTCATACGTAAACACTGAATTTTTTTTTTAGTTTATTACACATTGGCATTTACATCTACCTGAATCATTTGTGCTACAGAAGTGAATGACACATAAAACTGTGCAGCTTTTGAGTAGATTTTATGAAGACTTATGATTTTTGCTTGGTGGAAAATAATACAGCCGAAGAAAATCTCATAGATTTGAAGGAAGGATTCAAGACTTGCTGGTGGCTTCTTTGGGCTTGAGCCAGTAAGAATCCATCTGGAACACCATAGCAACTGCATAGCAACATGCTTAAAACAACAGTTCTCCCAAAAATGAATATTTGCTGAAAAATGTAATCACCCTAAGGCCATCCAAGATATAGATGAGTTAGTTTCTTCACGGGAACAGATTTGGAGAAATTCAGCATTACATCACTTGCTAACCAGTGGATCCTCTGCAGTGAATGGGTGCCGTCAGAAGTCCAAACACCTGATAAAAACATCACAATAATCCACACGACTCTTGTGCATCAATTAATGGACTATAGATTGTTTGAAGTTTAAAATGGTTTAAAACGCCTTAATAATGGATTTGTTTCTTACAAACATGCCGCTTTTCACTTCACAAGATGTTAATCGATGGACTGGAGTCATGTTGATTACTTGTGAATCTATTCCAGCATGTTGTTTGCCGTTAGCTGTTAATTTGCACTTAAAGTGGCAAACTGTACTGTAGTACTGTAGTAGTTTTGATTTCAAGACATTTACGTGCTATAGGCTTTGCTGTGCTAATTAAAGGGGGCCAAAAAACTGTATTCACTCAAGTGGGTAAAGCTGTGTATTTAAGTGGTGTCAGTGTGCTGACGCGAAAATGTCAGCCCTCGTTTTTAGCCTTCCTCGTGTGAAGACCAACGTGGTAAAGACCTGCGACTCTACCTGCATGACTCTGACACTGAAAAAGCACAGTAGTATCTTTCCATTATTCTACCTCCTTTCCTTTTGTTCCTTTCAACATATGCTTCCATTATATTTTTATTGTCTCTCAACAGAAACACTCTTACACAACACGCAGGAGACAATGCAGTCATGCTAACCTGCATCCTATCCGCACCTCTTCCATCACACCCAAGCTGGAAATACCTCACATGCTCTTATAACTTTAACAAAACTTCCTTTGAATTTCATGCCGTTATAGTCACACTCCCTGTAAAAATCCACATTGTAGTTATTTATCACCCTCCAGGTCAGCTAGGCAACTTTCTAGAAGAACTGGATAAGCTGTTGTCTGGCAGCACTCTGGTACTTTTTGGTGACTTCAACATCCACCTTGAGAAGCCATTTGCTGCTGACTTCCACTCTCTCCTAGCCTCTTTTGATCTTCGGCATAAACTTATCCTCTCCAGCCACCCTACCACCTGCCCTCTAGACCCAATTCCCTCACAGCTATTTCCCCTGCACTTCTTCCTTCACTCAGATACATCATCAACACGTCTCTTCTCTCAGGCATTTTTCCCACCACATTCAAGCAAGCCTGTGCTTAACTGATTTATGTAAATACATTAGGTAGACTCACTTATTGAAAGCTACAGGCCTGTCTCTCCTCCCTTTCATAGCAAAATCACTTGAACGCGTTGTTTTCAACCAAGTGTCTTCCTTCCTCTCACAGAACAACCAGGTGGATTTAAAAGTTTTAATTGTGGTGATTCAACTTTGATGTCATTGATTTAAGTGACTTTGGGGATTCAAAGAGCTGAGTCCAAATCTTCAGTTCTCATTCTGCTGGATCTATCTGCTGCATTCTACGCAGTTAATCATCAAATCCTTCTGTCCATCCTCTCATCGCTGTGCATCACTGGAACTGCACTCAACTGGTTTAAGTCTTACCTCACAAGTAGGTTCATCAAGGTGGCTTGGGGAGGAGACATATCCAAATCACATCAGCTGGTCACTGGGTCTGCTCAGGGATCAGTTCTTGGACCCCTCCTCTTCTCTACATACATCACATCACTGGGATCCATCATTCAGGCACATGGATTTTCATATTATTGCTATGTTGATGACACGCAGCTCTACCTCTCATTTCAACCAGATGATCCAACCTGCTCAGATCTGAGATTGTCTGACGGAAATGGCAGCATGGATGAAAGAACATCACCTGCAACTCAAGCTGGCAAAGACAGAGATTCTCATCTTTCCTGCCACCCCATCAGTACAGCACCAGTTTAACATCCCTAGGAATCTTGGGGTGATTCTTGATGATCAGCTGACCTTTAAAGATCATATTGCAAAAACTGCACAATAATGCAGGTTCGCACTATACAACATTAGGAAGATCAGGCCCTTCTTAAGAGCATGCAATACAGCTTCTCGTCCAGGCTCTTGTCATTTCTATGCTGGACTATTGCGATGCTCTTCTGGCTGGACTTCCAACATGTGCAATAAGACCCCTGTAAATGATTGAGAATGCAGCTCCATGTCTTGTTTTCAATGAGCCCAAGAGAGATCATGTCACACCAACAATGTTGAGCCCAAGAGAGATCATGTCACACCGGTTTTCATTTGTCTGCTTTGATCTTTTTGTTGTGGTTTGTGTTTGGTTAGAGAATTTGGTTGTTGTCTAGAGTCTCCTTCCTCCACTCTCTCCTATGCGTCTACATCCTCTCCAGAGTCCTGTGGCTGGTAATCGAGCGGCAGCTCGTGGTCCCATTGCAGAGAGGCACAAAATCACTCTCAAGGACATTTTCTTTCACCGTACCCTGTCGGTGGAATGACCTACCTTACTCCATCTGGACAGCTGAAATCCTCACAATCTTCAAGAAACAACTGAAAACTAATCTCTTCCATGAGAATCTAACTGCATCCTCCTTAAAAAAAAAAAAAAATAATAAAAAAAAATAATAATAATAATTCTATGCCTTCACTTTTTCTTTTTTGTTTTTATTATTTTTAACTTTGACTGAAACCTTGTATAATGGGCACTTCTCGTGTTTATTGCCATCTTTTGATAAATCGCTTGTTGTATTCCTCAACTCTAAGTCGTTTTGGATAAAAGCATTTGCCAAATGAATAAGTGTTAAGTTTAGTGTAGTAATAGCATAGTAACATTAGATTGTTTTGTTTGTGTTTTTTATTTATAAGTAAAACCTAATTTTGTTTAGATTTTAGCAGCAATTAAGATTACATGAATATTTCACACTCTTTTTATAAACAATGGAAATAAACAGACTGTTTAAGATTTACGTATACTATAGCACTTAAATTAATGTAATTATTGGCAAAAAAAAAATAATCTGCATTGTAAAATGTCTATTATTTTTACTTAAAAAAAGAGAGAAAAATTCTGTTTTTGGTGATGTTTCCCCTGTAAATGTTAACTGCTGAAGACACAACAAATGTATTCTATGCATTTCTTCTTAACTTAAGCAAACACCAAAGGCAATCAGATTCTAGTCTAAACAGTCATAATTTGCTATTAGCTGCATGAGTGCACCACAAATTTTGCATGGTCCATGATAGGAACTGTCTGTTATTTATGATCTCCATCTCAAAGTTGAGCCAAGCCGGGACACAGAGACATCATCTTCACAGTGAGTGAACGTAGATGTCAAAGCCAGATTGAGTTGAGATCTGAGAGTTGATGTCTTTATAGAGCATGTGAAACTGCAAGCTTGAAGCTACAGAAGAAAGGAGCAATGAATGATGGGTAGCTGAAGGTCTTGACAAAGTTGTTTTTGTGTTTTGTTTTTCGAGATGGCAAAACTTAATCTTTGGTAATTTTTTCTAACAGTGTAAAAGTCTTTACTGTCACTTTTTGTTGATTAATTGAACATATATGCATTTATTATAATTACAATTATTATATTAACTTCCCATACACAGATATTATGTGAAACTAAATGAGAATAATATTGAACGACTCTTAATGTCTTGTCTACATGCATGAATAAATGGCTTATATGAAAGCACGTCCTTCCACAGTCTGTGCATGTTGCTTCCTTTCCCTGCTGAGAATCAGATGACTTCAGGAAAAACAACTCAACCCAACTCATTGTGTTATACTCAAGATGCTGAAGAGCCGCAGGTTTTAAAGTAGCTGTAAATGAATTCAGCATGCTGGTGGTCCAGCATGTTTTCAGAAAGCTATTGGACAGACGTCACATTCGGTGTCCCTGCAGAGGACGCAATGGTGCGAATGTGGTTAAACTGGAGATTTGAATAAGAACTTAAGAACTTAAAACTCAAGACTCCCTTCAGCGTTTTTTTACTTTGAAAATAGATTGATTTACTTTATTTCATATTTTCATAAACTGATAGTGGAATACAAATATTTCCCTATGAGCAGGTTAGAAGTTCATTATTGTAGCCAGAAGCCCTGCTGAGAGGAGTACAAACAGTACATAATATATGCTCAGAGCGTTCAGTCCGAATCAGCCACGTTGTCCCACTTTCATTGTTCTTCCTGATGAATATGGATCTTACTTATCATAATTTAGCCAAATGTGAATCAGGAGCAGCACATAATATAGCCCAGTTAAGTCATATGTAGACATGCTGGTGTTTTAACACTGGGCTCAAAGCAAAAAGTGGTTAAGGATTTAAATGCAGCATTAATATTTATCAAAACAATGAACATAAATATTTCCTGCTACACAGCATGTCAAATGAGTAGGATGGACAAATACTAAACATTCATGTATAAAAATAGTCAATGAACAATACCTGGATGACCAATTGCATCCTCTTGGATTTTGAAGTGTTGACAAGTTGCTATCTCAGAATGCCAGAATGAGGATACAAAAAAAGTTCAAAAAGCTAGATTCAGATTTTAATAACATTTATGTCATCATTTACTCACATTGCTCTAAACCTGTATAACTTTTTTCTTTTTTTGTTTATTTCTGTGTGAGACGTTATGGAGAATTTTTGAAGTGTTTTTGTACTTATCTTGAGCATAAAGTGACCAGTTTTTGTAAACCTTTAACAAAGACAAAAATGCACCATAAAAACATCATAAAGGTAGTACATATCAGGGTTATTATAGTTAACTAAAACAAAATAAATTAATATTTTAAAAAAAAATCACATTTGTGTTACTTGAAATAAAAGAAATGTTAACTGAACTAAATACTTTTAAAAAACCTTTTATTTCATCAAGTTGCAAATGTAACATTTCTTTTTTTTTAATTTAACTTAATGTACAAAAATACATAATTTAAAATTAAATAAAATGCATTAAAATATCTAAAAACTATATAGACTAAATTACTATATAGACTATAACAAAAATGACAAAAACACCCAAAAAAATAACTAAAACTTTCAAATTTAAATGAAAACGGAAAATAAAAACTGTAATATTAATAAAAATGATCATTTACTAAAATAACACTGGTCCAAATGAATGCAGTATAAGATATGAGTGCTTTTTAATACTTTAAGTATTTTGGTTTCATACAATAAACAGATTTGGTGTGAAAAATGGATTTTAAGATCTGAAACTGAGTGAAAAACTGCACATGAAACATAATTCCTCACAAAAATTTGTTTAGATAATTACTGCAATTATGCAGATTTCCCTTCCAATGATTTTAATCTGCATAAAATGTGGAGGGAAAAGTGCACAGATTCCACTCAGGCCTTGGTTTATGATAAGAATTGCACTTTCATTTGGGGTCGAGTGCCATTTGACTTCTAGAAAAAAAAAACTTGTTTAACATTACACACAAAATTGAATTGCCATGAGCTGACATCATTTTCCAGCTGATGTGCAGCATTCTCTAAGAATTTAATTAATTGCAATTAAATCCAACTACTTGGAGTATTGGGCGCTTTTATTTACAAGGAACAGAAAATTACAGCATAATGAACGCCATTCGCTAACTGTCCTCTATCAGATTTGTTAATTACTGTACACTCTATCCTGCTTCCATCTACTTGAGAGTGTTAAGAAAGTTCCTTTGTTCTTGTGCAAATGCAATCAGACTGCAGCTCCATACACAGGAACCGTGTAGCGCAAGACTCCCCCTAGTCCATCGCAGGACACAAGAGTACCAATGAAAATTAACTCGAATTGTTTAAGCATCAAACATGGGAAAACTGCTTAAATCCTGGACTGCTGGAGGAAATTGTTGAGCTCTGATTAATGCATATCCTGAATTCTTGATATTACCTGTGTATTCAAGGTTTAGTTGCTCATAACTGCTTCTTGTTGAGAATACTGTAGGTGATCTAGTACTATATATTTTTTTTTCCTGGTAGATAAAACTAGCAAAATCATAGACTTAAATTGGAGGAGAGATCCAATCCCTAACTAGAAACCAAATTATCAGACTTGTGGGTGGGCTATTTGAATTTTCAACATTTACCAACTATACACCACCTAGCAACACCTTTGCAACAACCCCGAAATCTTAGCATGGTGGCAACAAGTTTTGCATGCAGGGTTGCCAGGTCTGCGTAACAAAACCTGCCCCATTGGTGCTCAAAACTACCCCAATGGTGTTCAGAGGGAAAATGACATTAAAATCACTCCAAAATTGCATTCCAGGGGGTCACAACCTCCTTCCACGGGGTTCCAACTCAGTCAAAATCACGTTTTGAGGACCGAGGGTTTCACTTTAACCTGTGGACTATGAAAAATGTAAATAAAAACCTGTGGCAGCAGTATTCAGTATAAAAGTAGCCCAATTCTGTGAAGAAAAAAAATGTTTGGACGAATGGACTTGGCAACACTCTTTGCATGGGCAAAAACCTCACATTTTCTTCAGAAATAAAATCATACTGCTCTGAAACTAATTAACTTTCACAAAAAGTTTTAAAAACCAATATTCATGTATTTTGCAATGTTAAAATATTTTGAAAAAAAAAACTGCACACAAGTTCTCAGCAAAAATAAAAAATGTTTTAATAAATAAAAGAAAATTGTGATTTGTGCAGTTATATTTTTCTTTCCAATGTTAAAATACATACCAAAGTTTTGAATGGGTAAAAACCTCTAATTTTCTTCAGAGAGAGAAATAAAAAAAAAAATACATACTGCTCCGGAATTTAATTAACTTTCACAAAAGTTTTGTTTTAAATATAAGTATGTGTGAGTTTGATTTTTGTAGTTGTAGTAATGAGGAAATTATTTTTTTTTATTATAATTTTTATATATTTTTAAATGTGTTTTTAATGGCAATAACTCTGCACTGAGTGGGCTGAATTAAATGAACGTTTTGATCAGCCTGCAATGGGCTAAGGTTTCAGCGATCATCGCCTCATTCGAGTTCCCTGGTTTGTTGAACTTTACTGTCAGGGTAATGAAAATAAACGAAGCATGAATACATTTAATCTGCCCTGATACCCATCATCTGATGTGCAGTAGCACGCACACAAAACATACACACACACACACACAGTTGCATTACTGGCCCATTTACACTGATGATTCTTTATGGTGTAATATAAAAACCCTCATTAAAGTAAGCAATTAATTTCTGGTAAGTGTTCAAATGCATATCCCATTAGCTGTATGCAAGTTTATTTTATTTATATTCTTTATTCAAATCAGTTACAGTATGCTGGTCGCAAAATAATGCATAACTATGGTTTAAATCTGTATAGTGGCATGCATAATTAGATGGTTAAAGTTCATGTGTATTATTTTGTAAAGTTAAAATACTTTAAAGGTTAAAAGTAAATGCACAATTCTGTTAAAAAATGTGGGTTGAGTAATTAGTTGGTTAATGTTTATTTGTATTATTTTAAAAAATTGTAATTATGTTTGTTTTGTAGTTTTTTTTAGTTTTTTATCCCAGCAGTGTCTATGATTTTGTGTTTTTTTATTTTTTGTTTGTGTGTTTTTTTTGTTTTTTCATTTCATTTGCATATTAATTTAATACACATTTAATTTTAGTTAAAGTTTTAGCATCATTATTGTGTGTTTTTGTCATTTTTAGTCATTTAATTTTCATAGTTTTAAGCAATTTTTATTTTAAGTCTTAGTTATTTTTGTACATCTATTTCACTTTTTTTTTTTTTAAGATAACATTTTTTAAACAGTTTTAGTTTCAATTTTATTTTTAGTTAACTATAATAACCCAATCCAGGGTATCATCATTAAGATTTTATTTTGATCCTCATACACAATATCATAGTAATTATACATAATTTTACATATTATTTGAAAAGTTGTAGGTAGAAGACTTTGCTTATTTTACATTGTTTACACGACCTTAATACAAGAGTTATTAAATATATAATATGTTTGTGAATGAAATACTTGAAACAAATGTATTAATTTAAGGAAGGTGTAATTTTTAGTTATGTACAAAGCAGCGTTGTCACTGAGACACTTGTTATTGTTTTAATTAATATCTAGAATCTGTTTTTTTATGTTTTTATGTTTTCATTTTAATTATAGTAATTTTGTTGTGTGTTTTTATAATTTTTAGTTTTTTATATCTGTATAGACTTAATCAAATTTTCAGCTTTAGTTTTAGTTGTCACCAAAAAATAGTGACAGTGTCATATTTTTCCTGTTCTGAACTCTAAATTAGCCCTTTACCTACTGAGCTGTTGTATGTCCAGCAGGCTTCATCTCAGCTTTTTTCCATCATTAGAGTTTACCTTTAATCCCTAATTATAGAGAAAGGACGAAAGAAGAGGAGGAGTGCAGACGCACTTGTCACGGTGGCGAGACCAGGTTAGATCCAGACGATCTGTTTTAATTGGATTACAACTGACAGTGAGATGATCAATGCAGGAATTATCATAGTTTCATCAAACCCTCCATTTCCCCGCAAATCCAATTTGAGTCTGATGCCTCACATTTCGGTCACAATAACAAAGATTTATCATGTGTAGCAAAGTCTAAAATGAGCTTTTTTGTAAGCTGTGCACCAAACGGAGAAAGCATATGGAATGTTTCTCTCAGTGATACATAACGGCACATACTGTGATAAACGGGATCTTGACAAGTGCTGGGCACATATTTGTCTACATTAGCCTAGCGTTCTCCTCATTGAGCCACATGTATCTGACGTCTTTACATGGTAACTGCTGACCTCCTGTACCAGCACTTATGCTAATACAGTCATTCGTTTCACTGCTATCATGCAGGTATAAGCGTGACAGTTTGAAGGAGAGTCCACATTAGAGTCTGGCAGAGGCTTGAGAGGGGAACCAAGGAGCACTCATTGGCCAATACATCTCTATAAGCTGAGGAAATTGAAAACTCTACTTCCACTGGGAGTGACGCTGGGTTATTTCCCGACGGAACGGCCGCCCTCAGCTGTGCCGACGAGCAGAAAAACACACATCTCCATACAGACTGGGACTTATTACCATCTACAAGAGGTGAAATGGAAATTCACTTGAACAAAGACCTGGCGAGGCATTATACATGACACTCATTTCACCAACTACATATTACCCATGAGTGCTGATGGATTCAGTCTGCCTGAAAATGTCAGGATTTTCGGAATTAGACTCATGGGTCACTTCAGTCATTTGGAGAAGATCCCAGATTTGATTAGGACTGGAGATCGAGGGAGACTGCATATCAAACAAAGAAGGAAGAGTTTGATCTGCACACTAAATTTAACTATAAAATTCTCTTGAATATACACATTCAACTGAATTATATCTCATTTAAAGGGACAGTTCACCCCCCAAAATTATAATCTCTGATCACCCTCATGTGGTTCCAAACCTGTATTCACTTTTTTCTTCTTTGAAAAATAAAAACAGAGAAGTTTAGCAGAATGTCTGGCCTGCTGTGTGTGTGTGTGTGTGTGTGTGTGTGTGTGTGTGTGTGTGTGTGTGTGTGTGTGTGTGTGTGTGTGTGTGTGTGTGTGTGCTTTACCAATTATTTGTTTATACTAGAATATAGTCAATGGACCTATGAAAACTGAATGTGGATAGTCAAATAATTTGGTCTTGGAAGGATCTGATGAGAAATCCTTCTCATCCATTATTGAGCAATCTTTAAATCACTTGAATTTTTACTGAAATCTTTGATTTTTGATTAGCAAATGTTGAAAAATCTGAGAAGCATGACATTAATACAGTAAATAGCTCTTTTGCTCTCCATTTCAGTCATCATTTGGAGCTGTAAGTACAGTGTCAGTCACAGTTCCTCCACTAATGCAGGATGTTAAACCACCTGTGTGTGTCTTCAGCTTTTAAGCAATTCAGGACTAAACTGATCACACCACCCACACATCCATCTATCTCCATGGTGATAAGACCCACTGGTCCCAGGTGGGGTTGATGATGAACATTGTTGTGACTGATCTGAAGATATCATTCAGATGTAGCCTTTGGGTACACACAGTCTCTATTTCAGACACTGGTTTTCTCTCTATCATATGATCAACATTAAACTTGATTTAATGTTTAAAGATTACTTTCAAAACATAT
Organism: Cyprinus carpio; assembly: GCF_018340385.1. Taxonomy (NCBI): domain Eukaryota; kingdom Metazoa; phylum Chordata; class Actinopteri; order Cypriniformes; family Cyprinidae; genus Cyprinus; species Cyprinus carpio. The sequence continues at coordinate 20,900,015 of NC_056595.1, forward strand.
GGTACATTCTGGTTGTTACAGTGTACGATTTGTCAGTGCACGTTGCTCTAAAAAAAAAAAAGGTTAATAAATACACTACCATTGAAATGACTGGGATCAGTTTTTAAGAAAAAATTAACACTTGTGTTCAGCAAGGAGGCATTAAATTGGTGATTTTTTTTTTTTTTTTTTTTTTTTTTGCAACATCGATAATAAGAAATGTTTCTTGTGGACCAAATCAGCATATTAGAATGATTTCTTAATCTTTTGACATTGAAGACTGGGGTAATGATGCTGAAAATGTAGCTTTGCATTAAAGAAATAAATTACATTTTAAAATATATTCAAATAGAAAACAGTTATTTTAAATAGTAATAATATTTCACAATATTAGTGTTTTTTTACTGTATTTTTGATCAAATAAATGCATCCTTGGTGAGCATAAGAGACCTATTTCAAAAACTTTTTTAAAAAATTAGTGGCCCCAAACTTTATATCATCATATAATGATGTAACATATCATATAAACATACACACCCACAAATACATATCAACTGCAACTAAATTGCAATTAAATTATTTTATTTTAGTAAGTTGAGGAAACATTCTGTAAAAACAAATATATATATATCTATATATATATATATAATATATATAATATCTATATATATAAAACATTGGAATTCTATGAACAGTATGGTTAACAATAACAACATATATATATATATATAATATATATATATATATATATATATATATATATATATATATATATGATGGCTTATAAGTATTACGTTCTATGATTACGTGAGCAAAAGGTTTTCTTAAATTTACAAAATTATTTGTAGTAGAAACTGTACATTATCCATCTTAAAAGAAAAGAAAATGAACACAAATGGGATCTATCACAGGTTTATATGCCTGGCAAATCTATCGAGAAGCGTCTCACTGCAGACCACAAGACCCAGGGGGCGGATCACCTTACATTTACCTAAACCTACCCATCTCCACCCCTAAACCTACCATTCTCTACCCCCTAGATGTGTATCCAACCACGCCCCCTGGATCTTTTGGTCTCCAGTGAGCCCTACTTGAATGTATCAGTCTATCACTAATATAATGTGCATTCTTGCATTTTTAAACACATTTTACCACACACACAAAATATGTCAAATCAGATTTGTCATTGCTAAAGTCCACTGTATAAAAAAAAAAAATAAAAAAAAAAAAAAAAACGCAAACTTACATAATGTGAATTATCATTCACTGCCGATCATGGTTCTGTGCTCGCTGACAGCAGACTCCCCCGCCTTCCCCTTGCAGAGCATCCTGGGAACCGACTGTGTGTTTAGTATGGGCAGAAATGAGCTCATAAAATGTGCAGTCATTGTCTAATAGCTTCACTCCCAGGCAAACAACCAGAGACAAACAACAGACATCAAGCAGGCTGATGAACTACCCACACCACTCGGCTTTCCTGCGGGCCATCCGCTGATTATGGGCAGAACATCAAAACAGGCTTAGAATAAAGATCACATGACTTGAGGGACTTCAGATGACGGCTACGGCAAGACTTATGCTTAACTCGCATTCCATCTGAATAAACCAATAAACTGCATTTATAGTTCAAGAAAAATTCTATTTTTCAGGATGTTCATTACTTTGAAGGCAGTCGGAAAAATATGATTTTGCCCCCTCACACACATTTTCTAATAGTTTCTGCACCCCTGCTGACAAAAGCAGATAATTAGAAGATTTTTATGTCATGCTCTGTATTTTCAGTGTGGTGTGACTAAATGACATTTCTATGAGGGTTTTAAAAGCTGTTTTGCACACCAAAGCCAAATAGTATTTTATAATGAGAACTCATCACAGGTTGAATACAAGAAAAAGCTCCTATTCAGCCCATAACAGGATATCAAAGCACGTGACGCACTCCCAAAGCCTTCATTTAAAAAAATAGACTTCAGAGAGAGAAGAATATGACTTCTAGGGGTAATTAAGTCAAGACTTTAAATCAAGTATTTGAATGTCATAAAATGCCCTAAATTAAATGTACCAAGTGAAATGCTGTTATTTTTTTGAGAATGAATTTGAGAAGAGATTTAGTCTATTTCTTACAAAGATTTTGCCAATAGCAGAAACCTTAGAATCCTAATAATACTAAAAGCTTCCTCCCCAGTCCAAAAAGACCATTTCTAATACTAAACTCTAAGAACAACTCAATCCAAACTGTTCAAACTTTCTGGCGGGCAACAGATAAAAGCATTAAAACATTACACCCATGTTTACACATCAATGACGACTATTTGGTAGCTCAGCCCACCTAGTCAATAGGAAGTAATTGAAGAAGTAAGATGGATGGTAGAGCTCAGAACTTCCACCTTATACTTGAAAAGGAACAGTCCTTGAGGTCAGACATCCGACCTATAGAAATCAATCAACCTCAACTTCAATGAGAAGCCCAATTAGATGTCATTTACAAGGCAACAGCAATGATAATGAAATTCCATTGGTTATTTTCAAATGGAGGTGGGAGAAAGTCTGGGAAAAATTCTGAAACACAGCATGTCTGGAACACTTTGAAGATGGAAATGGGATGTTTTAATTTTGGATCACTAACCAATGTGCGCCATTAGGCCACCGAAGATGTAGATGAGTTTGTTTCTTCATTGGAACAGATTTGGAGAAATTTAGCATTACATCACTTGCTCACCAATGGATCCTCTGCAGTCAATGGGTGCCGCCAAACAGCTGATAAAAACATCACAATAATCCACAAGGAATCCACATTACTCCAGGCTATTCATTAACAACAACAACTCTACCACCACGACACTTTCAACATCCAACCATTGCCTCCATTTAAAATACGAGTCCTTTATCCAGATTGTTTTCTCCGGTAAAAAGACATCTTGTCTGAATCAGGAGAGAGATGTGCACAGATCAAGCACAGTTTACAAGTGAAAACAGTTCTTAACAAATTTATGTGAGATGACAACTGGATATTTTTCCCTGGAGGAAGCATTATTATAGATTATGGAATCTACAGAAGTAAAGGTTTAAAGTTATAAAGTTATAAATTATTAAAGTTCATAAATTATGTTTATGAAGTGAACCTCAGAGTAAAAAGAATCAAGTAAAATTGTGCTTTTAAGTTATACACAACAGAGAGATAAAAATAAAAAGAGAAGAAACAGCATAAGCACATTTTGATCATATATCTCTCTTGTTCCTCAGCACAAACGGAGCAAATGAGGAATCTACTGCAGATGAAAGTGTGGCTAACACATATGTTAATCAATTCATCACCCGCTATTGTTATATGATCACACTTTATTACACAAATATTTAAGACCCCTCTTAACCCTCTTATGGTTTGTTATGAAGTCAAAATATATATATTTTCATTTTTTTAAGGCAGATTTTCCATTTTTCAGCCTTTTTTCCACTGAAAATGGGGATTATTTCACACTTGACCGCTGAACATGTTTTTTACTTTTCTATGAAAGATGAGAATTCAAATTTAATAGCACTTCCATTTGTACAGAATTGGCTCATTTCAACTGTTTGTGCCTGTTGACTACAAAACAGATGGTCAGGCTTCCTCACGTCTCTGCACTGAGACTGGAAACATCATCAAAATCATGTTACAGAATATAATCAAAACATATGACTGTCCGGAATAGAACACTAAAACTGAAACAGCAAATAAACAGAAAATCTCTCAATAACATGTTCCAAAGAATGAAGCTACATGCAAACATTTCATCATCTGTTTGATGCAAATTCTGGCAATATTTCAGACCTTTACAACCACTAAAACAACTATGAATTGTTGTTAAGCAACATGATGCATCAAAATTTGGAGCGCTCAAAACTTTTTGAGAGATTTTTGTTGGTTTCTTGAAATGATCTGCTGTAAATGCATTACCTACATAGGGAATGTAAGAAAGTGCTGATATCTGATGGTTTCCATTTTTGATCATTTTTTGAGTTCTCAACAACGGTTTTATTTTTGTCTTATTGTCCTCATACTACAAAATGTGAAACATCTTTTTCAGCTAATACATTCACATCAGTGCAACTAAAGATTACTTGTTACCCTATAATCAGACAGTTTTGAAGCAAAAGGCAACATTAAGATTTTTATTTTAGTTGTGATCAGAAATGTATGCATTCAAGTATTAATACAAAGTGAACTTTGCAAGCTTTGTCTCCAAAACCGAGAACATTTTGTAAAGCAAAAATATTAGATGCAATAGTTTCATATAGATGCATGGACCTCAACACTCAAACCTCAAACCAACAAACATCAAGTTAAAATTTCACCACACAACAAATAACATCAGTGATGACAAAAACAACAACAGCACCATAAATAAGTCTGCAAACTGTTAAAAGAATAATCATATTACCGAAACCACATTATTTATTCATGCTGCGATGCATGCTGGGAGCTCAAAACTCAGATCAGCAACATTGCCTGATATGGAACTCTTTGTTTACACAACTCTGTTAGATGACTCGGTTCAATGTTGAAGGAATATTTTTGATCTAACATCTAACTTAAAGTAATTCACATCTTTTAGCATCTGTGATTCCCAACGCAGTGTAAACAAACAGCAACAGGTATTGATTTCATAACTCATTCTCAATTATCTCAAAAATATCTATATATGTACAACAGAAAGAAATGTAAAATCAATGCCTTCTGCTTGTGCACCCCAAAATCATATTTCCTGATCATTCACTCCAGCTGTTCTGCTGATGACATTAGATAAGCTCCTTTTTTTCTTATATTCGCTATGTAGGTAATGCATTTACAGCAAATGAATTCAAGAAACCGTCAAATATTGGCCTGTGCCATTTTTGGTCCCCAATCTGTGTTTTTGTGGCTCTGATATGGTGCTGGCTTCACCCCACTGCCTCTGACTTTATGACCCATCCTCTACCCCTAAATTCATCCTCCGGTGAGAAATAAGCTGGATTTATTTCTCTCTGGCACCCTCATCACGCCACGAGACACGTGCCTTATCTCTCCCACACCTGTCCAGCACACATCAAGAGCCAAAGCTCCACACCTTCAACAATTACACCCTGTTGTCAAAAGCCAAATCCCAAAGCCAACAAGATCAGCTTGTTTCCCCCACTCCCTAATTAATTTCATCCTACCAGTCAGAAATCCCTCCATCTGGAAAGATTTGGGCGCAGGTGTGTGTGTGTGTGCGTGCTAGGATGAAGACCAGTGTCCAGTGTCTTTAGTTTACTATTCTTCCCTGCAGGGGAATGTGTGTGTACGTGTGTGTGTGTGTGTGTGTGTGTGTGTGTGTGTGTGTGTGTGTGTGTGTGTGTGTGTGTGTGTGTGTGTGTGTGTGTGTGTGTGTGTGTGTGTTAGAATTAAATAAAGCACCATATATACAGTGGGGTTATTGCTATCTGTCTATGTATCTGTCTAGTGAATATATATCTCTGGCTTGTGTTCTGTCAACTTTAAAATAAAGAGGAAAATGAAATGAAATGGTACATTTCATTTCAAGTATAACTCTAACTCATTTGTTTTAGGAACATAATGATCACTGAATTATTTCAAAGTGGAAATGCTTTTATTTTATGACAGGTAAAACTGTGACAGCATTTTGACCCATATCTGAAGAATCAGTGAGATATGTCTAATTGGCTAGATTAGCGTCTGTTTTCTGAGACCTGCCGGTTTAAAAAAAATAATAAAAACTGACAACTGTAAGTGGCCGCCAATAAAGTGAACGTAAAACTTCAAAGGTCGGCATTACATTTTATGGTTGAATTACTGAAATGAAAGGAGACAAAAGCTTAAATCAGACATTTTATTCTAAGGCCTCATAAAGTTTCTGCATTAAACTGCTTCCTATTCAGAGTTCTTTTCTCAGCAGAATGAATTCTACTCTCATGTTCACAATGACTGACAGGTTATCAGCTTAAAGACAATTCATTTTACTTGAAACTACTCTTTTCCCCTTTTCATTCTATATTCATAACCGTTGCATTTTCATCAAGTATAACTTTTAATTTGGCTTGAGACTATTTCTTTAAACACAAAGCGCACATGGGTGACAATAACTGCCATACATGGAGTAATAACAAACTGCTCAGAAGCACATGAATGCAGCGCCTCTAACCACACAACACAAACAATTTCAATAAAGTTGCAATTCTAATATAATTAAAGTTTTAATACAGGCAATGAGCAGAGATACCAATAACTGGAATCCAAAACTCCACTATCATTTCTGGCAAACATATGCTTACGAGGCATAAAAGAATATTTGGGCGACACTTTTGAGTCATTAAATTGGCTTTTCAAATGACTGATTTTACTTTATAAAGCTCAAACACAAAACTTCCTGAATTCTGCTTTCAAAATGATGGTTGTGTTAGACGTATCTAAAGGTTATTATTTTGTTCCATCAAGTGCACTGACACAAAACATTTTTAACACAAAGCCCACTATTATAAATTTACCAGCTTTTTAGAGAAAAAACAATGATGCAGTGTTTTAAAACCGGTTCTTTTGAATGATTCAGACTGCAACACATGTTAAAATCACTTTCTTTGGGAGCAAAACTGTAACATACTGGAAACAAACAGTTAAAAGCAGCTGTTTTTATCTAAATAAAAGGTTGTTACAAATGCAAGCAGGGTCTTCTGGGACACTTTTGAGCAATGACTCAAACAAATCAGATGTTTGCAGCCCTATCTAAAAAGACTTCCAACCCGCCAGAACCATCGCTTTACATCTTCACATCAATCAGGGCACCAGGACTGATAAACCAGCTTGTGTGGAACTTCCTTTGCTGTCTTTAAATCAAGCTATGAGCGAAAGTTCCCTCCAAGAACAAGGGGAAAGATCTATCACGTCCTAATAAATGTGAAGGAACGGCACTGCCTGGTTTTTCCTGCTCAGTACAAACACAACCCACTTTAAAATAATAAAAAACTGAGGTGTTGAATGATAACAGAGATTGTCCTGATAGCGCCTGGCTTATGGGGCGTGTATTCCAGCCTCAAGCTCTGATTTCCTGAAGCATCCGTTCATTCTTGCAGGAACTGCTTTTAACAAATCACTATGACAGGCAACCTCCTGACAACCAATTGAAAGATGATGAATTCAGTACGCCGGGCCTTGATATTGCTCAGCGCCTGTGACTGAGCGACTGGAAGAACAATCTCCACAGTTACACTTGCGAGTCAATGTTTTTGTCCTCTTAAATGAACAATTCCAGGACCATATCAACATCAAAAACCAGTGATGCACAGATACAGTAATGCAAGAGCCCAGGCTGGTACAGCGAGGAATGAATAGCAGCAAAATGTTGCAGAGAATAATTGAAATTCTGCATTTTCACAATTATTACAAAATGTTTTTCTTTGTAATTTTTCATATTAATTTAATAGCTTGCTCTTTCTCTGAAATTGTCACTAAAGCTGCCAGTAAAGAATGTTAACTAATAGCCAAATAAATATTTAGGCATAGTTTTAGGTTTCATTTTGTTATTTAACATCCAGTTTTTAAAATCCAAAAACTACTCCTAATAGATAAATATCACGTTCTTTTCTCACTCAATATTGTTATACCTGTAAGTCAAATTACAGAAGTAAAATGGCTTGAAACACTGAGTTTAACTACATTTTTGATTAAAGTGACAGTAGCCCAGTAACAGTCCAGTAACATGTTGCAGTGTAACATGTCAAAACTTTGATATTGCTATATTTTTTACTAAAACAGTATGGTATATGCAGATTTATAATCAGATAAAATTAAGTAGTAATTAAACATGTTCTCCAAAAATGTCCACTCTCTTTTTTCCCATAAATCATTTACTGATCCATTTGGACAGCTTATGTAATAGAATAAGGTCAAATTTCTAATTCTGTTACTGGAGTGTAAACTGGAAAGAAAATTGATTGTTCACGTTGTAGTGTAAATATGCTTAATCACTATCCAGTAACAAGCCACCATATATCAAGACTTCAACATTGCTATATTTTTAGTAATACTTTATTGTACACACAGCTTTATGTCACATAAACTGAAGTAATAATCAAACATGTTCACCAGAATGTCCACACTCTTTTATATGAAGCATTTGGAAGTCTGATTAATGTTGGTGAACTGATTAATTTAGATACAATAAATAAATAAACAGTGTATTTAAAGATATGATAATCTTAACATCTTTAAATGTATTTAGCTGTTTTTTTTAGTAGCTTGTAGCTTAGCTAACTACTAACATGGTGTAACTTAGCTAGTAGTTACGAGTAGCTCATAGCTTAACAAGTTACAGTTTCCAAGCCTCCCCAACACTGCAAATAAGCAAAGAACAAACCAGATTTGTTTGAGAGTCCTGAAATTGTGCCCTTGTGTAATGAAAAAATAAATCTGGTCCGGTCCACTTGGTAATTTCAGGGCACATGGGAAACAACTCGCCTCTCTTACTTTAATCAATACTGCTATGAGGAAAAAAATAACAGCAATGAAAGCAATCCCAAAATGCCATTATGCCCTGTAATGCTGTTAAATTCTCATAAGGCTGAACCACTGTTAGAAGTATTAACACAGGTTTTATGAGGTTGGTCCACTGTGATATAAAAATCTAAAAGAGTGGAGTCCGTGCCCAGATCGGGATCTTTCATGGAACATTAAAAAGTAACACAGAAACCTCCAACCTGCCCGAAAAATGGGATTTCACACTTTAAAATAGGATTTGACACTTTGAGATATAAATGTTATTTGAGTCACCTGAGAAACACTACAGGGCACTAGCCAGTAAATTCAGACATGAATCAAACACTCAAATGTCCTTTCATTATCCTGCTTGGATTCATGTGGATTCCTTTCCTTTAGCAGCCGGGAACATGTGAAGAACCAGCACGGCGCATACAGTATGTTTGCTAGAGAGATGACGACATGCGCAGTAGGTTTGCTGCACGACTACGGGCGTCAGTCGGGCTAATAAACAGTGAAAAACACCCAGCGGTGCTGTGAGTTAATTAATAACGTGGTCTGTCTGTTCTGGTTTGAAATAAACTATGTTGCCTCACAGGCCCGGGATGAGCTGTGGATAAGTTTTCTTTTGATCAGGTTCTTCTGTGTTTAATAATGCATGTCTTTGCCTTCTGCCCAAACCGCTGCATTAGACTCTGGCACCCATGGTAAGATCACCCTCATCTGAAACTCTCAATGGCCTTACGCTTTTCATTAGATCAGAAGTTTGACTTTGTAATGCAAGGTAGATCTAGAATTTGAAATCTAGCAGGTTGATCTACAATGAATATCATTCACTTTCAACACACCTGTAGCCATAAAGTCAAGCAGACCAAAAGTCCTAGTAAAGAAAATGTTACAAAAAAATTATATTTACTCTATTCATTAAAGACACATGAAAAAAAGGTTTCACGGTTTCCACAAAAATATTAAGCAGCACAACTGTTTTTAATATTGATAATAATAATAAGAACTGTTTCTTGAGAACCAAATCAACATATTAGAATGATTTCTGAAGGCTCATGTGACACTGAAGACTGGATCTTATTTACTATATTATATACTGTATTTATTACTAATAACGAAACATTTCGGACTGAAAATTTGTAATGCATTATGAAACTGGGAAACTACACTGGAAATTCAGCTTTGCCCTCACATGAATAAATTACATATTTAATATAAGCAACAAAATCATAAATCTTGTTTTATTAGCTTAAAACAAACAAAAACAAATTCACATTTACAAAACTTTACTCATTGCTTGATTTTTATTCTTGTGGCCTATTCTTTGCTCACAATGAAATCTCAACTGCCCAAAATCCCACTGCACACAGCTGTATACCATACATCAAATATGTTCTGATTGGCTTTGTTTGTGTCTCATCACGCAGCATTTTTAGCGTCAAGTAAGGACAGACAATTCACTTGCTACTTTAATCCTATCGCATCATCTCTGGTTAAGACACAGCATAATGGCAACTGAAACTCTTGCACTGAGTTTGTCCATAGGGAATTCAAAGTAATTCGTCTATCGCAGATTGCTTCTGGTAAAAAGTGTCCGCTAAATGACAAATTGTAAATTGCCCTGTACTATGGAGGACGCTTGTATCCGTCTGCATCGCTCTGATTATAGGTGTTATACTGCAGGCCAGACACTATTATCCTCAAGTGTACTGTGAACATAAACAATCCATATTCAACACCATACCCAACACAAAGCCATCAAAGGCTTCAGTCTCACTGAAGACTAGAGTGTTCTTCCTTGAGTCCGAATACCCACATAGGACAAGAGAATCCGTGAGGAGAAGAGTCTGAAAAGAGTCATGTATTTCTAGAGGATGAATTGAGAGTCGTATAGCTTCTCATCATGGTGAAGATGCCCATATGAAGCCATTATTAACATCAAATCAACCAAACTAAACAGAGAAATCTCTATGTAAACTAAGTATATGCAAATCATCAACATAATTACTGTACCACCTCAAAAGATGCAAAAAGAGTCAGAATTTTATTTAAAAACATAAGAGATAACATCCAGTAACAGTGTTCCTCGCCTAAGTCCCAAAGATACTCCAAAGCTGTCAAGTCAGCAGAAGTCCTCAGCCGATGTCAGTTTCCAAGAAGGATGTGACTTTTAATGAGCTGCCAACCAATGAGTTGTCAATTTGGCAGATAAGCTTTGCTCTGCAACTGTTATTTTAGGATTACTGCACATTCACTGTCCTCCTGAATCACTGGACTCATTTTGCATTGTCAACTGTCTAACCTTACTGTATGTCAATGTTGAGCAAAATCCAGCTTTTAACAATTGGCCACCATTCAGTTCATGAGTTGAAAGGATTCCGAGTGATGGATGATGAGAAGAGAATCTGCAATTCAAAGAGAATCAGTAGTCACTCAACAGAGGAACTGCATTAGTTTAATACACATTTTGCAACAAAACTATGAATTAATATTCTATTAACTTAAATATATAATTTATACTAAGATGTTTTATTATGCATATGCACTACCATTCAAACTTTTTTAATTAAGACTTTTGGTCAACAAGAAAGTATTAAACTGATCAAAAGTGAAAGTAAAACATTTACAATGTTTCAAAAAAAATTGGATCTTGATCTTTTGAACTTTCTCTTCATCAAAGAATCCTGAGAAAAAATATATCCACAGAAATATTAAGCACCATAATTATTTTCAGTTTTGATAATAATAAGAAATATTTCTTGAGCACCAAATTATCGTATTAGAATGATTTCTGAAGGACCATGTGACACTGAAGACTAGAGTAATGATGTTGAGAATTCAGCTTTTAATCACAAAAATAACCTAAGCTTCATTTTAAAATATATTAACATAAAAAAAGTTATTTTACATTGTAACAATATTTCACAATTTACTATTTGGACTGAAATTTTGATCAAATAAATGTGGCTTGGTGAGCACAAAATCCTTACCGACCCCAAACTTGATGTAAGTGCTGTTTTTAATAAAAGATTACACTAAAAAATAAAATTCATTATGGAAAAGCTACACTTACAGCAGTTAAATGAATTTCATTCCATTTTAATTATATTCCTTCTTTTCTGAATGGTGCACAACCCTTACATATATGTTTTTATGCCCAATATAATGTTGCTGTTTGCAAAAAAAATTACCCGTGTCAATTTCTCTGACAAACTAATCATAGCTTGCATCACTTTATTATGACACATCGCCTCTGAAAGTGTCCAAGTGCAATTATTGACCCTTGCTATTATTCCACAATCAAACGCAAGTGAAAATATAATAAGAAAAAATGGCAGGGAACCAAACAGCAGAGAGTGCTTCAATAAAGACACAGCTAAGCACAGCTTTGGGCAACGGTTTACCTGAATAGAGTGGATAACTGTAGATTACATCTTTTGAAGTTCATTTCGAGGTTTTTCCACCCCGCTGTTTCACTTTTTGTGGAGAACTAGAGAACTAATGGCCGAGAGACATCATTTTCTGAGAGATATTACCGAAGCTGTGAAAGAGTTGTGGCCGGAGTGGTTTTTCCCTGCAGGTCGAGGTTTAAATAATCACATTGGTGTAATGGGATGTGTGGTGTTGATTAATGGCCTTTCTCGGCATGTCAGGGTTTGTACCTCTGTCTGTGCCCTTTGAATGCATTTGTCTCAAGCCGCTGTTTACAGTTTCATGGCTCGACTTGCTATGGCGGCGTCCCAGTTGGCTCTTAACATCCTCTAAATAAAGAATTTATAACGGGAGGCACTTCCACTAATCAAATACATCTCTGCATGTGCCGTGAGGGAATTAAAGTCTGTAAGCATATAAAGCACATACAAGTTTAACTAACCAGCTTTCTACTACAGTTTATATTCGTTCAAACAGACTCAGGAAAGTAAGTATAATAATCAAAATAAATGATCAATAAAGATCTAAAACAAAAAGTGATTAAAATGAAATAATGCTTTTTCTATGAAGTCTGCGACTTCAAACAATATATCAGACAAATCTACCGCCATTTGTTCTAATAAACTGTCACAGTTTGAATGGTAAACTGCATGCCGAAGAACACGCGTCTTCATTTCAAACAGCCATCAATCTCCTCGATGGCAGATCAGCATGAGATATGGAAAATATTCTGTGAATTGTGAGCTACTCGCTTATGCGTCAGGCATACGACATTCATAAACCCGCTGCTGTCTACTTTCTTAAAAATCACTGTCTTCGGGTATCTTTTTTCTTCTTCTGTCTTTTTTGTCATTTTTCCAATCTTCCTAAACCTTGAGATGGATTGAAATTGTGGTCTTTAGACGTCAAGACATTCAGGAGATTTAATTATTTCTTCCAATGATAATCACAGCAAAAACACTTCACTTCTGTCTTTTAGAGTCACACACATCATGGTTTTTTTTCCCCCCTTCTCCTTTTGATGCCTGGACAAGCTCTGACTGATCAAAGGCACAATCTATCTTAAGTTACCAACAAATTCATCTGCACTGCACACAAAGCCACATTTTAATCTGAATGTGGATCAAAGCTTCTACAGATGTTTTAAAAGAGACTTCTATAGAGATGAGGGGGGAACATCATCCTTGCCAGCTTTGAAACCGAATGAAAATTTATCTCAAATGTCTTTGCTTTGTCAGGGTAACAACTTTTGAGCATACAGTATGGGAAATTAAAACATCTGATTATTAAAAAATATATATTTAAGGGGTTTTTAGATGAGAAAGTAGTCTACCTGATTTCCTTTCTCACTGTTCTAAGTTTTTAAATAAAAATAAAAAATAGAATAAGAGAGATCTGAAAAAATCTAAAATTGAAAGCATGCTCTAGTGTATTTTTATCAAATGCTTTCAACGTATCACTGTTATTTTGTCATTTAACTCAATAATTATTATTGCACTTAAACTGTTATGTCAGATTTCACTGTAAAACCTGCTTCTAATGCTCAATTCTGGTATAAAAAAAATTTATTTGGGTGTGTAGATGAACTGAAGACCACATGAAAGTTATGTAACGTCATTCATTCAACAGCATGAAAATCATCATGACAGAATACATCCACATCCATGAAAGCCTACAATACACCACAGACATCCTTCAAAATCCCTGAAGTCGGGCTCTTTCTTCACGCACACATCTGAACCTACATCAGTCAGGCCTGTAATGCTGAACATCAAGGGAATGTAGTAAATATGAATATGTATTCAATGCAGTGAATATGAATATGTACAGTGTAATGCACTGAATCATAAATCAGTGTGAGCAAAGATTTTTCCTTAAGATCACACATCTCAAAATATATTGCTACTTTTTGAAGCATATTGTATAAAAAAAATGGCGAGGACTGGTTAAACTTTTTATATATGGAAATCTGCATTAAATTAAGTCTTGAATGCAAATTTCTGAGAGTCAGGGTGCATAGGGTGCTCAAAATGTAGGTTTTTACTCATTTTCAGAACAAGAAGTGCTTTAAAAGAAGAACTAATTGCTGGATTTGACAAAGTTTGGCATTACATTTTTCCAAAGATCAAGACCTTTGTTTTTGACAGCTGTATATTCCATTTTGTAAATAAGTTTTTTTTTTATTATACAGAATATGATATATACTGTTCTGTTTAAAAGTTTTAGGTTTGTTTTAGTTTTTTTAAGATTTATTTTTCTTTTGAACTTTCTATTCATCAAAGAATCATCAAAGAATCCCAAAAGAGGACAAGGTATCACAAAACTATTTAGCAGCACAACTGTTTACATTCTTAAAGAGTTAAAGAGTGTGACTTAAAGAGTGTGTACCCAAAAATACACCAACACATTAACTTTCCAACAAGAGGTAAAAACATTTTGGATTTTGTTTACACCACCCAGAAAGGAGCTTACAAATCCCATGTAAGCTCACCTATCCCATGGCATCAGAGAGGCTAAGAGACAGTACTCCAGAAAGATAGCCCATCGATTCAGCGACAGCAGAGACACTCGGAGCCTGTGGCAGGGGATACAGACCATTACGGACTACAAGCCCCCACAGCGGACCTGTGACAGCACCATCTCCCTGCTGAATGAGCTGAACGCCTTCTTCGCTCGCTTTGAGGCACAAAACAGCACCACTGCACAGAAGACTCCACCTCCTCCCGGCGACCAGGTGATGACGCTGTCCCCAGACAGCATGAGGAGATCCTTCAGCAGGATCAATGCACGCAAAGCTCCGGGTCCTGATAACATTCCTGGGCGTGTACTGAGAGACTGTGCAGTGGAACTCACTGATGTCTTCACAGACATTTTCAACATCTCGCTTAGTCAGGCTATTGTTCCCACATGCTTCAAAGCTACCACCATCATTCCAGTCCCAAAGAAGCCGTCTCCATCCTGCTTCAATGACTACCATCCAGTTGCACTTACCCCTATTCTCATGAAGTGCTTTGAACGGCTAGTCATGCACCACATCAAGTCTGCCCTCCCACCTTCCCAGGTCCCCTTCCAGTTTGCCACTACGCTTCACTCAGCACTCACACATCTAGAGAAAAAAGACTCATACGTCAGAATGCTGTTCATAGACTTCAGTTCAGCATTCAACACAATCATCCCTCAACAGCTCATTAACAAACTGGTCCAGCTGGGGCTCAACACTTCGCTGTGCAACTGGCTGTTAGACTTTCTGACTTGAAGACCTCTGGCAGTACGGGTCGGCAGCAACACATCCAGCACCATCACATTGAACAATGGGGCCCCCCAAGGATGTGTGCTGAGCCCCCTCCTCTTCACTGTGCTGACCCACGACTGCACACCTTCACACAACTCCAACGTCTTTATTAAGTTTGTGGATGACACAACTGTGGTGGGTCTCATTAGCAACAGAGATGAGACAAACTACAGGAGAGAGGTGAGCCGCATGGCCAGGTGGTGCAGTGACAACAATTTCTCTCTGAACGTGGAGAAGACGAAGGAGATTGTTGTTGACTTCAGGAGAGTGCACACTCAGCATGCTCCTCTGACCATCAATGGTGTGACTGTGGAAAGAGTGAGCAGCACCAAGTTCCTGGGTGTGCACATCACAGAGGACCTCTCTTGGACCGACAACACCGCAGCACTGGCCAAGAAATCACAGCAGCATCTCTAATTCCTCCACATGCTGAGAAGAGCCAGAGCCCCGGCCCCCATCATGCACCTTCTACAGAGGCACCATCGAGAGCATCCTGACTAGCTGCATCACTGTGTGGTATAGCGCCTACAACACGTCCTGCTAGAAGACTCTTCAACGCATAGTGAGAGCAGCTGAGAAGATTGTTGGTGTCTCCTTCCCCTCCCTCCAGGACATTTATGGAACCCGTCAGACCCGTAAAGCCCTCTGCATCGCAGGTGATCCCACTCACCCGTCACACAGCTTCTTCAGTCTGCTGCAATCAGGGAGGAGACTGCGGAGTATCCAGGCCAGCACCAGCAGACTGAAGGACAGCTTCATTCATCAGACTGTCAGAAAGCTGAACTCCCTCCCGACCTTGTCCCCCCTCCCATCTTTTTCCCCAGGCACCACTGAACTCTGAACCTCAGTCCCATCCCCCAATCCCATTCCACCCCCCCCACCCCACCCAGCTCCCATTAACACACTGGGACCTGCACCAGGCACTTTGTACATCATTGGTCTGCTCACTACCTCTTTCAACAGTTAATTTACCTCATTCAACTACCTCTTCTGTCAATTTAAATAAAGAACTGCTCTCTGAGATTTTTGACACTTTAATCAGACTGAATAAGCTCTTTTGCACTACAATCATTATATCTGCACTGTTTACTTCACTGGTTTGCACTCTATCTGCCATTTGCTGCTTTACTTATCTTTCTTTTTACATGACCTATTTGTATATTTGTACTTTATATTTTATTATCTGTATTTAATGTTCTATTGTTATTGTTATCTGTATGCACAAAGGGTCTGAGAGTAACACAATTTCAATTCTCTGTATGTATGTACTGTACATGTGGAAGAATTGACAATAAAGGAGATTTGACTTGACTTTTCACCACTGATAATAATGATAAATATTTGTTGAGCAGTAAATCAGCATATTAGAATGATTTCTGAAGGATAATGAGGCTGAAATTTCAGCTTTTTCATCAAAGAAATAAATGACATTTTAAAATATATTAAAATAGAAAACAGTTAATAATATTTCTCAACATTACTATTTTTACTGATCAAATAAATGCAGCCTTGGTGAGAAAAAGAGACATCTTTCAAAAACAGTAAAAAATAAGTTAACAGCAATTATATGTTATGATGTTTGTATGATGCAATGCGAAGTCAAATAAGTAAAATGAAAAATCACATTCAAAAACATTTAAAAATGGTAAACATGCTGATAAATGTGACAAACTGTCAAACAAGTGAAGCAAATGTGGCTAGTCTTTCTATCTAAATGTGCATTTTTAGTCAGAATAAGCTGCAATGTGGAGTGAACTTTGCTTAACAGACTAACAGTATGACTAAAAGTCTGGTTATGCAAGACTAATTTAAATGTAAAAGAATTAAGTTATCCGAGACATTAATAAAGCCGCTTGATATGTTTGATAAATTCAATCAGAACCAATTAGAATGATCATTAATAGGTTTGTTAGACCCAGTAACAAGGTTAGACGGGGACAGACAGAGCGCACTATATGTAACGGTTAAGTCTCTGTGAAGAGATGCTGCAGATGAAAGCTAAAGTGTCAGCTTCCCATGGGAAGAAGCCTGTGGTTCTACTGGTGAAGGGTTCCCCCTGATCTGCACATCTTCAAAGGTCACTCACGGCATGGCTCTGTACTCATGAAAGAGACAAGACACGGATAAAAGTGCAACTGATTAAATTAGAAGCAGGGGAAGACAGAACCAGCTGTGATGATAAATGAACTTACATTAGTCTAGTTTTACATTAACTGGGAAATGACGAGATGTGCCTGGCTATGGGCGAATTTATCCTTGTCCTATTATGTTTTCTTTCATTGATACAGTTCAGAGAGAAAAGACAGAGATGAGAAGAAGAAAAGAATTTCAAATGTGAGCCTACAGAGAAGTAGGAGCCATCCCAAACCGTCTCCTAAGCCCAGAGTGAATTTTTGATCATGGACTTGGTTAATCAGGAAAAGCTCAGAGTGCCGAAGCCTTCTAAGACAGGAACGCATTCTAAGACAGCGGAAAAATTTAGTCCATCAATAAAAAAAATCCTTTCCAGTACTAGCATTTCTGTCCATCTGATGAAGTGCATGGAACACAAAAATCTTCTAATATATTTGAAATAAATGCATGTATTCTTTAAAAATATATATAAAAATGTACATCTATACACACATACATAAAATTAATATGTAATATTAATTGTACATATACATAACGGCTCATTTTTATTATTGTTTTTTGTAGCATATACAAAAATTATAGAATTATAAATGTACTCTAATAAAAATATACATTTAAATATACTGTCTTGTATGTGTACACATTATTATTAATATATTTTTAATATAAAACTCACTTTATGATTTTTATTTTTTTCAAGAATCTTTTACTAGATTCTAACACAGAAATCTGCTAATATAGAAGAATTCTAAATGAACAATGAAGACAAACACTTGAATGCGACAGTTATAGTTTATCTGTGTTCTTCAAGCCGTCACTGGTATTTTAATAATAAAGTATATTTATAATCCATTTCTAATCGACATAGCCTTTCTAGGATAAAAAGTTACTACAAAGACGTGTTGGATTTGTATTATCAGAGCTTTCCGTTTTTTTGTCAGTTGGGAAATTACTTTTTCTGATTATTCTGACAGCACATGAATGCAGTATATTTAACTAGCGATCACGTGTAGTGATGATGCTTCTTATGTCTGTATCGGAGCACCAGAGGGCAAAAAAAAACAGCTCAGGCATTTAAGTGACACCGAAATCTGCGTGGTACATACCGGTCATAAAGGTACCTGTGCCATATTGGCACCGGGTTTTAGTACCTAACCACATAGTAACTCTGTATTTTCATTTATACAAAATGAATATTACAAGAAAAAGGCTTTTGAAACCCAAGTAGTGTCAGCAACACATGCCCTTGACCCTGGCACTTACAGAACATCAGATCTGGGATTACAGCAATGCTGCAGACAACTTCAAATGCCCAGGTGGACACCTGACCTTTTCACTGAAACCGCACAGTTAGCAAGTCACTCGTTCAAAGTCATGAAAGGAATACACATTTGCTCTGATCTCCCAGCTGGCTTAAATTCATTTTTAAGATGTTCCTTGCAGTCACTGGCCTTCAAGCCATGATCAATCCATAAAGCCTAAGCTGTCACATACTCACACAAGCACAATACATTTGGTCTATTCTATTAATACCATTAAATTTGCATTGATTTTTTATTCTTCTACGCACACATTCATCTTGGTTCCTGAAGGAATCAATTCAACCAAATAAAAAAATCTTTCTTGCAACTTGCTTTGGTAAGACAACAACCTCTAAGGAAGAAATGTACATTTTAATGATATGCACTGTTAAATTTAAGAAAAAAAGTTGTATTTATGTGCTCAGGGCATGGTTTAAACACTACTGTTTTTATGCAGTGATATGCTGATAACTGTAACCTAAAACTGTAAAAACTACAAGCTGCACTTGATTTAAGGAACTATGAATAAGCTCACATGCTGTGCACATCCACCAGGAATCTGTCAAGCACTCACGCTGAGCCTTCTGGGACTAAGACATAAGAGAAACGCCCTGTTGTCTTATAAACTTGAACACTGAAGCGTCTTTGAATTAAAGGCCAAGAGATGAACTTCAGCCTCTGCAGCAGCACATTTACAGCAGCAGAAGAAATATTCACTGGCTCAACCTCAAGGCAAAAGATTTGATAAAAGTGACTCCATTTTATCTATTTTCAGAGTTTCCAAGTGGGAAAAATAGCTCGAGCAAGACAAAGACAAAGTGTTCATGTGGTGTGATGTGTCAAAGAGAAAATTGTAAACTTTTCTCTCTTTTTTTGTAAATCTGCATGTTTTTGGCTGCACGGTCTCAAAAGGGAAACATTTCTACAGCAGCATTTATTTGCACTGACAAAAAAATATAATAAATATTTTTGCTCATGTTTGCATGGTTTACATTCTTCTAATTAATTATTTTTTATACATATATTGTTGAAATGGCATTTAAAAGTAAAATTAATGACAATAACTTAAGTTATGCAACATTGTTTCCATTATTTCCAAAGTTTTAAATACTTCATCTTATTCTATTTTCTGAGAAATATGCATGACATGCAAAAAAGAAAGAAAAACAAGGTACTTGTTTCCTTAAACTACAGACATTACATGAATATTCATCACATGAGACAAGTTACAAAACTTGACAATCAACAATCTGCATATCTGAAGATAGCAAAATTTCAAATAATGCAATAAATATTTACTTTGATGATTTTAAGTAAAAAAAAAAAAAAAGAAAGAAGAAGAAAGAAATCAATAAAAATATCAATAAAACAAAATCTGTTGTTTTCTGTCACTGTTTGGATGTAACCCACAAATGTAATTTATTCTGTTACTGGCCATAAAAGAATGTCTTCAGACCCTTATACATGTGAAAATCAGCTGAGAATTGAACAAGTGGTAGCCTAAGAACCTGGCTGAGAGGAAGATAGAAATCATGTCTTTGTCAATGGTAGGCCTACTGTGTTAAGACTACTGTACTGGATAAAACAACACATCCGAGTCCGACAAATAGCTGTAGATGATAACATGCTACTGGAAAGCCTCATACAGCAGTAACAAGTGTCAGTGAAATTTTGTACTGTGACAGTTACATGTTTTGAAAGATGGGATCCGATCATTTGGGGCTGGAAAATGTATTTACCTGCAGTAGAGTGTCGTTGCAAAATATATAATGCATTTCTACGCTTGTTTCAGTTGTTTTTTTTTTTGTTTACATCTGACTTCAAACTGCGTCTTTTTTGTTCCTATATCACGTTATTTTTTTTTTATACAATGCGAAACCGCTCTAAACGATTCCGCGCATGAGTCATTTGCCCGAACGATTCAAACCATTTTTGACACGCTTGACTGATTCACTGAAAAGAATCGACTCGGAACGAATCGGGCATCGTTATTTCTGATTCAAAACAGTAAACAGCTGACAGAAAAGCGCACACGCGATTGGATTGCTGAAATATTGTGAGGGGAAATATTATTTTCAATCAAATGTTTTAATGTTCTGTAGTGGCAGGTTCTCTAGCCTATATAGAAAATGAATGAGATTTTTACTTCAGCAACCTGACTGCTGTTCTTTATAAATCAAAAACTTCAAATACTGCAACTAAATAGATGTGGTAAAAGTTTAAACTCTGAGAAGAAGTGCAATTCCCAAGAAAACCCCATTAAAAATCACTAACCAGAAGTCATTGGAATATAGGAACCAGTTCCTGGTTGTATCCCAAAATACAATGCACAGTTGAGCACCTGGGGCCCAGAGAAGCCTGTATTGAAGGATATTGGTTGCTTTTTCATGCAGAAGCTCTCAATAATAAAATCCCAAGCAGAGATGGATGCCTGAACCATCACATGCCGGTAAATGTTCATGGCACTGGTGTGATCTAATTATGCTAGTGGAAAATTGTGGCTTTGGTGCGCAGTTCTCAGCTACCCAGCTAGGATTGTTTTGATAGGTGTGACATTTTTTTTTTATACCTTCTTCTTGTCAAGCTCAAAAAGAAGATCCATGGTGATCAGTACACTTGAAAACACGCTTGAGAGCATTTTTGCTTTTAAGACTAAAGCCAAACATTCTCATGGTTCCTGATGGACACATCAAAGTCATGAGGTGATTTGCATAGACCGACGTCAACAGTATAATGTTCCTGAGGCAGTTACAAGCATACATTACAGTGGGACTAAAATCAGCACTGAAGGCATAAATCTCATTTACAGACTCACTTCGCTTTCATTCTCAGACATGCAGAGAGACAGTATTTTATGTTTGGAGTGCTATTAGAGAAGTAAAAGTGCTTGTTTAACACTGGGCTTCTGCAGATTTAGCTGATGTCCTGTATAAATTACATTATATGATAAACAAATACTAAACCAATAACTACAGAGGCCTTTAATAGTGTATGAAATATAAAAGATAATCTTTATCTTTCATATTTCCCCTCCTCAGTAACTACATATATGCAGAATAATAATCTTGAATTTTCCAGTAACACAAAATGATTCATTGTTATTAAATGTAATATATCAGCTCTCCCAGTTCATATTGTATTGTAATTCAAATGCTTAAAAAACATAGAAGAAATTGTGTAAATGAAAATGATATTTCTTTCTCCCCTTTTTATTGAAGAACATAAAGACTTCAGATCTTCTGGAATCGGTTTTATGTTAATAAAAATAAAATTTTTAACTCATAGTAGTAACACCAGAGAAAATTTCTTAGTCAAGTCCAAGAATAAAAAAAAAATGGTCTGAAACCACTGGTCTAGAGATAATAATACCCATTATTATTAGCTTTACATTATTATTTGCTGCATCATGGATGAGCAAAAAAAAAAAAAAACTCTTATTATAAATTAAAAGAGACAATTTACCCAAAAAATGCAACATATGCTGTTGTTGACAAGTTGTGCTGGTCTTTTCAGCTGTAAAACAATTCATTTTGTTATCCTCTTAAAGGTGAAGTGCTTCTATAATAGTAAAAATATATATATATATATTTTTGTTTTGTACTGTATGTTGTTGTTGTTTTTTTATCACAGATAGCCTTGCTCAAAATCCCCCTTTAATTCTAAAATGGAGTGAAAGCTATTAGTATTTATTCCATTCAATCTCAAATATCAGAGCTCAAATGAGCTTTATAAGCAGAAATACTGAGAAGCAAAAGTATTGTACTCCACAGGCCAAAGGAATACAGATTAGGGAATTAAGTGCTCCGGTCCAAAGCTCTGAGTCAGCAGTCTGCGCCGTAACCCTGGAATGAGAACTGCTCATTTATTTCCTCACATAAATAATGAAAGAAAAGTCTTTCTCCCAGCAGAATAAATAGTTTAGTGGCAAATACGCAGTAAAGACAGTGCCTTTTTTGTTCGTTTTAATTCCATTACGGCCGTCGTGGAGAGAAGGACATGCCGTATGAGTTTAATTGGAAGTGAGTTGAGTGATGGGAGATCTGCTACACTTAGCATTTCCCAAACACCTGCCGCCTCATTACGACTGCAGCACTGCAGGAGAATCAGTCACCAAATAAGCCAGGTACACTTCAGACCGAGATGAGGAGAGAGAGACAATAAAGCTACTTGAAAAAAGAAAGAGAGAGAGTACATTTTATACGTACTGTATATGAAAATATTCTTTGTAGAACACATTGGATTGGATGAGTCATGTTTTAAAAATAACCTATATAAATACATGACTGAACATCAATGGAACTGTATTTTAAAAGCGGTGTGTGCAGTTCTCTGGATGTTTAGAGCGCTTGTATTCCAGTTTAATATGTAAGGGAAATTTATAAAAAGCTGTTCGTTATCACAGCAGGGTGATCTAGACCCTTACCTCAAACAGAGAGTCTTGCATTTTGCATGAAATATTGATTTTAAGTCTTTTTTTTATCTTACTGTAAATGCTAAGAAAACAGTGTACTTTATGTAACAGTATGCCTATTGCAAAATGATGAACACTAATATATAATGCTAATATATTAATTTAAATTATTAATAGGGTGAAATTATTAACACTTTGGAACACCACTGAGATGACTGGGGAGAAAATGACCCAATTATCCTGAATTAACCCCTAAATGAATATTAATTAATAATTAATTTCGTAATTTTATGTCATGTCATTTTGTCATTAGTTTTATGTGTTTTTCTATTTACCTTTATTTTTAATTCAGTTTTAGTTTTAGTAATTTTACTACTTCTACTTAAATTTATTTCAGTCAACATTTCTTAATTTCTTAGAATTTTAAATTCAAGTTTTCATCTTATTTTATGTTAGTTCATCTTTGTTTCAATTTAAAACAATTATTTGTAATCATTTTAGTTGTAGGTAACAATGCTGGTCTAAACACATGGTAGTAAAGAACAATTTCATTCACACCATCTTCTTTGAAGAGAAAATATTGTTTTGAGAAAGATCTGACGACTCAACGTCAAACTTAACCATCCTGCTCTATTACAAATGAGAGCGCTGTTTTCTTGAATTATAGGCACACAGAGAGGAAGCGTCCTTCAGTCTGGGGAGGCGACTAGATGTTCGCATGTCCTCCTGAGGGACTTCAGCCCCATTAGGGCTCAGACTGATATTGTTTGAGATGGCAGGAAATCTTTAAGTTTGCGTCTGTGCTCAGGTGAGCTATCAATCATTTTTTAGTCCCCTCGATTGAGCAAGTCTGACTTGGCAGAGAAAAACTATAGAGGGGGGAAATGCATTGATAAGGAGATCCATGGATCATCTAAAGGGGACATTTTGGTGCTGGGGAAGTCTCCATCTCTCTGACAGCTGGTCAATATCTACAGTGGGGAAACATTCAGTCACGTATGACTTTGCACTGAGAATTTTTACCGTGTATTTTATGAACCTCTGTTTTGTGTAACTCACAGACAACACAACTGGGCACCAAAGCTCATTAAAGGTTAATCTGGTTAGAGGAAATGAAAGAGCCGAGCTGCGCTTCTAAGAAACAGTCGAACAACTGCTTGCCTTTTGTTACCAACATGTTTGCGCTGCTAACCTTTAAATAATATATATCCTTAAAGATGACACATATTCCAACTACATCACAACAGCAGAACCTGTCATTGGTTATCTTTTTATATCTTTTGAGCTGTTTGCCAGATTTCATCAGTGAAAAATAGGATAAAATAAACTACTTATTCAGCAAGGATGAATTACATTGATCATAAATTGCAGTAAAGTCTTTTATAATGTTAAAACTATTTCAATTTCAAATAAATTCTGTTCTTTTGAACTCTTGAAATTAAAAATTAAGCAGCACAACTGTTTTTATAATAATAATAATAAGATAATCTTAAAAAATATTAATAATTACAAAATCATAAACAATATATTTCACAATTAATATATTATTAAATAATATTAAATTAATTATAAAAAATAAAACAATTTTAAAACAAAACTGACATGAATGATTTCTGAAGGGTTATGTGATTCCAGGCTTAACTATAACTAAAACCATTAAAATAATAATAATTATAATAGTAATAAATAAATAAATTCTATATAGACATGAAAAAACTAAAATTAATAAAAAATAACAAAAACACAACAATAAAAATGAAAATGAAAACAGAATATATATATATATATATATATATATATATATATATATATATATATATATAATATATATATATATATATATATATATATATATAACTAATTCAAAATATACCAAAATATAACTATAATAGTACCTCATTGCTACTAAAATAACACTGTATGAAACTGATGACTGGAATAATGGCTGATGAAAATTCAGCTTTGACATCACAGGAATAAATTTCATTTTAAAATATATTAATATTTTTTCAGTTGTAATAGTATTTCACAATATTACTGTTTTTACTGTATTTTTTGATCAAATAAATCCAGCCTTGGTGAGTATACAAAACATTCATAAATTTTACCAACCTCAAATTTTGAATGGTACTGTAAGTAAGAGCAATAATAAATTGTATGATGCACTGTTAATTAAAATAGACCTGCATATTTGAAATCATCTAAACATTATTAGGCCCATAAGTGCAAGCAATTTGTTATTACTCAAAGTTATCTAATAGTTTCAACACTTATTCCTTCTCGATATGCAGTACAAACTCAAAACACGTGTTTCCCCTTGATGGTTACATGAAAACCTGGAAATCAGGTTGAAAACAAAGATGGACTGCATTTAACAAGCTCCAAGTGCTGCAACCCTCCTTAAACAGAAAGGCTGATGCATTGCAGTAATTAGGCAAATCTTTTGGCAATGATACACACACACTTGCTCTTTTCCCTCTTCTCTCTTCAGGTGTCTGTGCGTCCAAATGAGCTGATAGATTTAGAATGATGCAAGACAAATGAGGTCAGGCAGCGTGAGGCCGCTGGATCGAGGTGCGTTATCTTCAACAAACACATGTCTTTCAGTCCAATTACACTCCTGCTGCAAACGGAGCATCTGACTCCCCTACACACACCCACCACATCGCTCTGTCACTCACCCAGTGCCCACACGTACACCTGCAAACACACATGGACACATGCAGGCAGCAAATCATTAGCTTCCAAACAGGTGAAAAGTGTTTTGCAGAAATAGAAGGCATAGTCTGTTAATATTGAGCTTAAGTTTTACTAATTTGTTTTACACAGCAAATCATAAGTTTTGTCTTCTCCTGCAGTAAAACTATTTAAATTTGCCTTGTTTTCTCCGAACGCAGTGTACTGTCTCAAAATAAATGGATCTAATTGGTTATACATGTTGCAATGTATCATGGGTATGTGTGGTTTCGTTCTTACCATCTTGCAGACGTGTAGTGCATTTAATGAACTGCTTTTGTGAAGTGTGTCTTCCTTTAAAATTTATTTTGTGTATATCTTAATTTTATATTCTATCTTTCATGTCAATCAAGTCTGAAGTCTAAGTGTAAAAATTGAATGAGGTTTGTGTTGAGAACTAGAAAAAGGAATAGTTCACCCAAAAATAAATATCTGCAAAAAAAAAAAAATGTAGACACCTTTAGATGAGAGTAAGTTAGTAGATAATTTTTTAATATATATTTTTTTTTTTTTCATCAAAACAGATTTGGGGGAAATCTGTGTTTGTTGAAAAAAAAAATAATAAAATCAATAGTTTGACATAGAAGAATGGATGACCGCATTTATGTTCAAGGTCTTGTTTAGAAGCTAGAAGTGTTTTTACTTCAAGCTGAATGTTGAATTTTTAACAACTGCGTTGAAGTTGCTTTTGTTTGTGTGAGATATCAGTCCTGTAAATACAAGATAATGGCTTCTTCTGGCCTTTGGTACTCTTTCTAACAACACTGACAGCATATTGTTGCCCTGTTGGCCTTCTCCCTTACATCTCTCTCTCTCTCACTCTCTCTCTCTAATTCTCATTTTCTAAGTTTCACTCCAGCCTAATGTTTACCAGCTGTTGAAGACATGGCCTCAGCAGAATAAGCCACCCATCAGCTCCACTTCACTTCAGTTCATCTAAATTGTCTCACAAACTCTCAGCTTGTGATCAGACAGAATTCAGGCTTGCACAAAGTTTTCGCACTGCTGGTTTTCTCTCTCTTCACTTGACTCTTTTTATTCTCTGTCCTGCCTGCAGTTCTTGGCTCCCTCCTCGCTGTCTTTTTCGGACTCTTATTAGTGCGCCTTCTGTCTTTTACTACATCAACTTTTCATGATGGCGTTCCTCTGAGGTTTAGCCCAGCGCATGCTCTTTCTCAGACCCATGCAGAATTTATGTGCAGGCGGGTCGGGCAGGCATCCGTCTCCAGCCCCACTCTTTGATGTATCCGTCCGTTCTCAGCCCTCGGCTCAAAGGCACTTGAAATCACGTTGTGTTATTGATTCCTGGCAGCAATTCCCATCATCAGATGTGTTAAAATTCACAAAAACTGTTTCGTTAGACATAAATCAGAACTGAGTATTGACTGTTAGAATTTCAACAGAAACTAAACTTGCCTTCACCCTGTAGAAATATTGACTGTTAGAATTTCAACAGAAACTAAACTTGCCTTCACCCTGTAGAAACTCAGAGAATTCCTAAGATGTCCTAAATCCCCAGAGAACACTGCTAAACTAAAATTAATAATTATAAAAATAAAAAGTCTATTTAAATAAATAATAAAAATGACAAAAACAATAAAAAAACTAAAACTTTAACTAAAATAAAGGTGAAAACAGAAATATTAAAATAAAATCAGCGCTTTTGTTATTTGAAATAAAAAACATTAAATGAAATAAAATATAATATAGCTGCCAAGGCAACATTTCTCATTTTAATTTAGTTATTAAATTAGTTATTAAAATGTTTTAAAATAACTAAAACTGAAATAAAAAAATAATTAAAAACTATATAGACATATTTAAAGAAAAATCTAAATTAAAACTGACTGAAAGCATGTATAAAAACTATAATACTAACTAAAAAATGAAAAACATTGCATCATTAATTTTCACTAAATTTGCAACCACATTTCACTAATTATGCAACCATAATTTTTAACACATAAATGTCAACCACATTGTACACTGCAGAAAAATAAGTATTTTTGTCTTATTTTTGTCTTTTTCTGTAAATATTTTCAAAATTCCAAAATGTTGTGTGTCCGTTTAATAGTTTAATCATGCTGAAAATGTACACTGTGAAAAATTACTGTGTATTTGCAGAAGTTAAAATAAACACTACTAGCGTATGTTTTAGAAAAAAAAATATTATTTCAAAATTTCACATTTAATTCAATGTGTTCCTTAACATTTCTTTATAATATTTGTGAAATTTACTAGCAATTTGAGTGAAATTTGAGTGTATCCTATTGTTTTTTTTTTTTTTTTTTGTAATGAAGATTGTTTTTTTTTTTTTAGTGTTTTATAAAGAACCGTGGTACATTTATTATTGCATGTGATTTTTCTTTCCATCCAAATTCAAATTGTAATTCAGCATCCTGTTTTCAACCTTAATTCAAGTTGAATTCAAATACAACCCTTCTGAATAACACACCATCCTGTTTTGTAACTATACATATTGTCAAATACCTGAAATCAAGTGCATGCTGTAGTAGCGACAGGAAGTGGGTGGATTCTGTGAGAGGATTTTGTAAGAAATGATTGTCACTTTCATCTCAGCTGACTTTGTCTGTTATCCTGGAAACTCTGCTTTGTTTGATTCTGACAGTTCCTGGTTCAGACCAAGTGCTTTGTGACCTTGAATTGCTCCACTGTGTATAAGCTGAAAATAAAAAGCGAGACTGCCAGCAGAGGAAGAGCTATACGCAGGCAACAATGTTCCATCAATTAACTGTGGGTTTTGTTTATTTGAAGCAACACATCTATATTTACGTGTCAGTTTCGGGGGTGCCATAAAAAGCAATGAAATTCTAATTATTTTCTCATGTTGTATGTAATTGTGCCAGGCTTCACTAAACTAGCTAACGCAGTTCCCTTACCTGGCTCAATGTAACAAATGTCTAGTGTAATTCCTAACTGACTTTAATCAGAACATATTTGATATTAATATGCAGGTTTGTACCTCTGAAATTGCAGCAGAAAATACCACAATTATGAATATTTTTAATTTTTTCTGTTATTTTTATTTTATTAATTGCATGTGTTCAAATTTTTTTTAAAGCATTTTAATACAAGATACATTTCTCTGAAAAGCAACATTGCCTAAAATTTTGCAGTGTGGGTTTGTTTTAATGCTGTTTCTTCAATCATGAACCATTCAATTAAAGTTAACTTATTAAATATAATGAAATACATACAATTCTAAAATCAATAAAAATTGGTATTAAGTGACATTTCAAACATGATACTGGAAACAAAACTATATATTGTGTGTATCATTACTTGTTTGATAGATACTATTATTTTTGTTCAACTTAGAATTTTTTTTTTTACAGTGTACATTTAATATATTAAAATATTATTTAAGTCTTTCTACTTCAAAATGTATTGTTTAATTTAATGTGCAATGTAACAAATATCTTGTATAATTAGCTTTTCCATAACTGACTTTAATCAGAACATATTTTATTTTAATTAAAGAATATTTTATTTTAATAAATAATGAAATTGCAGCAGAATGTACCAAGATTACATGATATATTTTATTTTATTGTTTTCTTCCATTATATTTTAATTTTATTTTTTGTTCTGTTATTTTTATTTTATTAATTTATTGCAGAAAAAAATTGTTCTGGCAACTGAAATAGTTTTTATAGGAGGAAAGAAGAGATCATTAAATATATAGGTTATAATTCAAAATTCTCTCAAAAAGTGTGAACTCTTTGTTTGAGCATACCAATGTTTCTCTACAATTTGACTTTATGTTGAGCTTTATTAAATTTGCAGAAGCAAAGTTGAGCAGCCGCACAGAATGTCGTTTCAAGGTTGCAACACAGAGCATAATCTTATGAACAACCTCGCACGCTCACATTGTGTCTTAAAATTCCACATCATGCCTTTAAGATCTGGCCTGTTTTTTAATGAGGTCTCGGTAGATACTGGATACAAGGAATCCTCTGTATGGTCGGCTGAACCCGATGCGGCTTGGAGAGTTCGTCGTACTTAAAGTCCCCTCAAAACTGCGAGGATTTATGCAGCTGAAGTGTCATGGATGTGTTGTTCCCCGAGAGTCATATTACAAACCACAAGGGTGCCATCCACAGAACATTATGGCATAATATGAAGATATGATACACACTTAGTAATGCCATTTCAGATCAGGCGTAACTGTGAGGATGGGTTTGAAAGGGGCATATAATGGAAAAGCAAATTTTCTTTGCTTTTCTGGAATAAGAGTCTGATTTACTGTGAAATGGGCTTTCAAACCGAGTGCCATAGGATGGCGCTAGAAAGTCCGATAAGAGAAAGAAAGGCCATCCAAGATATAGATGAGTTTGTTTCTTCAACAGAACAGATTTGGAGAAATTTAGCATTACATCACTTGCTCACCATGTGGATCCTTTGCAGTCAATGGGTGCTATAAAGCCTGAGTCAGGAGAGAAATATGCACAGATCAAGCACTTCTTAACAGTTCTAAACAAATATGTCAGTGGTTTTTGATGTGAGAGCACAACCGGGGATGGACTTTTTAACTGGAGGATGCGTTGTTATGGACCTTTGGCCAGAAGAGATGGTTTAAAGTTAAAATGCCTTAATGATGGATTTGTTTATTAAAAACATGCAGTTTTTCATCCAACAAGACGTTACAGTTTCAAATTTTCATTTTTGGGTGAACTGTTCCTTTAATGAGTTAGTTCAGCTTAATTAAAAATGCTTCACAATGCTATTTAATGAAACTAAAGCTCTCTTCGGACATTATTAGTTTTAAATGGGTGAGATGGGATAAAATAATAATTAATAGAGCTTCTCAATGATTTCGGTCCTGTTCAAATCAGTCATGTCTGTAATTTTTCCAAGAATGGATTGCACATTTCCATGCTGTTATAAAATAAATAGCCTGGGAAAATACCCACAGGAATTTACTGGTTAAAAAAAGCTTACTGGGTGAATCATCTCTCAGTGGCCCATGTCCAGTATTTTAATAAATTAAGACATATGCACATATTTAATACGTCCTGCATAAATAATAAGCACAGCTAAATACATTTTGCAATAGGTCAGTTATGTTTGATATGCACACCTAACGACAATTTCTACAGACACTGGTTATCCCATATGAAAATTTCATCCGAATAGGGCTTTATTTGTATATTTACACCCAAAAGCAGGTTTAGTACTAAAAAAAAACAAAAAAATAATTTTAATGCTTGGCTGTATCCAGCTAACAAAAATATGTTCTAAGAACATTTTACTAACGTTTCAATTTAAGAACATTTGTTCAGAACTTTGAGAGAACCTTGCTGGAACACTGGCTGGATAAATGTTAAGCTCAACATAGTGGTGCTCAAATGAACCAAAATATGCTGATTTTGACTAATTAAATCCTTAGATCGTCCCCTGAACACAGGCTCGGTGTTAATGTCCATGCACTATGCAAACCCATAAACCAATTATTTCCTATCAGCCCATCCGCTTCATTTAACCGCTGCGTTACAGCACCAAACAAAAGTGAATAAAATCATTTTCCATAATTAGCAGTAAGCTGCTTAGCAGAGTAAAACTGAAGGCTTTTAAATTCCATCTGTCACATTCAATGCGCCTCCACAACACAGGGTCAATTTTGAGATCAGTTTGTATATGCATGTACCCCATTGTTTGCATTTCAATATGATTTGATGATGCATTATATTTGCTGGTGTTGGTTTCAGGAGAGCATGGCATAACTCCAAAGTTTTAAAGGAGAAAGATAAAACAGTTTAGAGCTCAGGGTATGGAGAGAACCAAAGTATATTTTCACCAAACTGTCAGAAGTAATTTATCAGCAAAACCCATTTATGGGCTGGCGATGTTGATTTAGTCTAAATACAGTACAGCTGTTTTGTTCTCAGTGCAGAGAGCTGAAGATGGTATTAGTTTGTTAGTAAAATCAATGAAGTAATCAGCTTTTTAGACTTTTTTTTATAATGATATAAACAAGCTAATTTTTAATGTTTACTTTTCATTCACAGATGGCGATTTAGAGCCTTGAATTTTGCATTGTAAAATCATCCTTTTTGTTTTTTTTTTTTACACATTTTTATAGCACAGTATAAGTCATTGAAGGTTTACATAGTTGATGTACTTTTCCAGATTTTGCTAGTTAGCATGGTCAAGTTAGTCCATGTTGGTAGATACTTGTAAATACACTGGCAATAAAGTACATTAAAAAATGAGCCATAATAATAATAATAATAATAATAACAATTGGCAAGTAACATATAAATTGCAAATATTTAATTATATGATATAATATTCACATTGTCAGGGGCGTTGCACAAGATCCCGGGCCCTATGCATAGGCAGTCCTGATGGGCCCCCATGAAAATATCCAGGTAAAATAAAATATATTCCAGACTTTTCAAGGGCCCTCTCTTCCTTTGGGGCCCTGGTAATCAGTACTGGTTTTACCCCCAGTCCGACGCCCCTGCACATTGTATAATATTTCATTATGACATTTTACATTACCAGTGGGGGTTTTATTTATTTATTTATTTATTATTTTTATACAAACAGCTTGATCTCATATGTATTTGTAGATATTTGTATGTAATTTTTACACATAGCCTACATTTTTGTACATTCACATCTACGCTGAAATGTAAAGGTAAACTGAAAAACAAAATTGGGGTAGAAAGAGTTTTCACTCAAATTGCAAGTAAATTTAAAAATAATTACAAAGAAACAGCAAGCAACATCAAATCAAATGCGGAATTTTAAGTACAAATAGACCTATTAAAACAGTAATAATCTGTTGTTTACAACTTACATTTTTTTACAGTGTATTTACATATCTTTAAATACAAAAAACCAAAATATTTTTATGTTACTTTAAAAGTCATTGTGTGAACGTGTGAAAACGTGCGTGTGCCAGAACTTAACATAGCCTATGAATAGCCTACGACTTCTATAAAACACACACACCCAAAAAAGCCTTTTGTATTTTTATGAATTTGTATTTATTATATTCACAAAAAAAAAGGCATTTTGTTCTATTTTACATTTCATTTTCTTTAAGGTCGGTCGAGGGTCGTCCTGGGCTTATGAGCACAGGAAATGGGAATCTAAATTAATTCACATTCGCTCCAAGCCGAGGCTTCCAAGCTGAAATGAGTTCCCATTCACGGTGAATCTATCAATATGTAAATCAGTAGATGAGAACGGCCGCTGTGCTGATCACTCCAAAAGAGCTTCAGATAGGCCACTGATGCTCCGAGACCGAGGTGTCTTTAGTATCGTCGTCCGGGTTTCAGTACTTCATTTATGCAGTAAGGTGATATGAGAACGACTGTTTCATATATCACACTCAATCAGGGAGAGCGAAATGCTTTATGCACACAAGCGTAACGGCGCACCATATGAGCATGACACGCTGAATATTTCATGTAGAAGTTTCCGTTCTGTGTTCCAAACACTCCCGGAGTGTTTTCTTCACTTTGCTGGCTGTGAAGGGATTTACTAGATGCAATTCCCATTACCGTAAAACAAACAAATAAAAAGGCAATAAACAAGGCTGTACTTTGATACTCAGAGCACAGCTCTGTCATTGCATTAAATAACAGTAGCTGTTATCTAACGGCTACTGTGTATAATCACTGTTGAATGAGAGGACCTACCATGTTATTTACGCAGAGTGGATCAATGACATCGACTCTATTATACAATTAAGAACTACACTCAAGGCTAGACTCCTGTAAGCAAAGCCGAAGTTTAAGAAGAGGGTCACAACATAAAACAGTATATTATTAATAATCCACATTTCATAATCTTTTTTCAATGTCGGGTGCATGTTTAGGCAATCTCACCCATGCAAAAGTGCACGGCTGTGATTCGGCCATAGGTACAATTTTAAGTGTGATATTGCTTTAACATAGTTCTACAAAAAAAAAAAAAGTATGTTATTAAAAAAGAAATAGCCTAAAGCACCTTTAAAGATATAATGCATTTAGATATATGCTAATGTATGCAAATGATACTCTTATGGTTGCTACACTCAAAAGTGCACACTTTTATAGTATTGTAAGTAGTTAAACTAGACGGCAAACAAAGTGTCCAGGTTTTGCTAATATTCCATAAATACACCAGAAGTAAAGAGTATTTAAAAACTGGTCATCTATTCTAAAATAAAAATAATATATTAAAACATAAAATGTTTAAACATCTGGGATGTCGA
This sequence comes from Cyprinus carpio, assembly GCF_018340385.1. Classification (NCBI taxonomy): domain Eukaryota; kingdom Metazoa; phylum Chordata; class Actinopteri; order Cypriniformes; family Cyprinidae; genus Cyprinus; species Cyprinus carpio. The sequence goes on from NC_056595.1 coordinate 20,934,020, forward strand.
GGAGTTTGTTTCTTCATCAGAACAGATTTGAAGAAATTTTGCATTATATCACTTGCTCACCAATGGATCCTCTGCAGTGAATGGGTGCCGTCAGAATGAGAGTCCAAACAGCTGATAAAAACATCACAATAATCCACGCCACTCCAGTCCATCCATTAATGTTTTGTAAATTGAAAAGCTGCAGATTTGTAAGAAACGAATCCATCATCAAGCACCGATTACTAGCAAAAACAGTCCAAATCAGCTCTAAACAAATATGTAGATGGATTTTAATGTTAAGGACAACAAGGGATGGACTTTTTCACTGGAAGAAACAAAATTATGGACTATAGTCTCCCATTTTGGGCTAGAAGAACTCAAGTTAAAATAGTTTATTAATGGATTTTGTTTCTAACAAACATTATTTTGGACTGTTTGGACTCTCATTCTGATGGCACCCATTCACTGCAGAGCATCCATTTGTGAGCAAGTGATGTAATGCTACATTTCCCCAAATCTGTTCTGATGGAGAAACAAACTCTTGGATGACCTGTGGGTGAGTACATTTTCAGCAAACATTATGTTGTGGGGAAAATATTCCTTTAAAACTGATAAATATAATAATTTCCCCTGTCTGCTGCTTTTGATTAAACCTAATTGATGGCCTTTTAGTTTAATAAACAAATTATTATGGCTGAAATAACATTTGAGCTCTTTCAGCACTGTCTGGACACACAGTGCATCTAATAACTGATGAACACTAATGAGTGAAATATTGGATGGATGTGACACTAGACATTCAGATTAATTCCGAACAGTCTGTCCTTTAGCTCAGACTGTAAAATTAACTGCAAATAAAACTGTTCTATGCATTAAATTTGACACTAATTAATGTGAATCACTCCATATATAATTCAGTATTTTTAGAGTATATGGCAACATTTTCCCCGGGGATTAAAAGTCAAAGGTCACGACTTCAATGGCTATTAAGGGTCAAAGGTAATGATAATTACACTCACCAATCTGTATTCAGCCACAGAATAATTATGATGTTCAGTCACTGCAGCAATTGCCTAATGAATACTTCAATCGTTCACACATGGCTAGAGATGTAATATCTATTTTCATAAATCTCAGCTCTGAGACTGAAAATTGCAGTCTGAAGGGTGTGATATGTGTATTTCTCTGTTGATTTATTATTGAAAGTGTGGACAGCGATGTAAATGTCATACTATAGATCACAAAGGGTTAAAAAACAAACCTTCCAGCTAAAATAATGAGACATCTTGGGACTAAATCCTTTCTTATTTATTTTCTTCCTTTTTTATTATATACCTGAAAAGACAGATCACGTCTGCAGTAAGTTGTGAAGTTATTATCCATATGTTTTCATGCTGTTGGCTCAACAGAAGCCACAGTGTTATTTTGCCCAATAATATTTCCCACAATGCACTGCACAAATGTATTATTGAGGCTGCATCTGCCATGTGCTACTTTCATCCCTAGTGACCCTTCAGAGTTTGAGAGGCACTTAAATTCATAAAATCTTCAAGTGCTGAATGAAACCGAGAGACTTGTTTACTTGAACTTCTTCCGATATGAATTTTGTTGGGTGTTTATGAGGGGAATGTCTTTGTATCCACACTGCAAAGGTAGGGTCACCTCTAATCTTTCTCATAACATATTTACATTGAATTTGATCTGAATGTGATTCTTATGGACTTCACATCCATGTTGATTGCAGAGTCACTGAGGGTAAATCTATTGAAAAGAAAACTCCTTATTGATCAGAACACAACCACACTGAGGATCAATGATGGGGAAAAAGTGAAATATAGATTAAATGATAACTGTAGGAAAGTGAAGCAGAATCCTAAAGGAACACTTTCAGAAAAGAAAGAAAGAAATGTGAAGCTGGATTGACTCTCTGAGGTTTAGAGCATTGATTAAATGATATCCCAGTTTGATTGTGGCAGAATGGGATTACATGTGTAAAACCAGAAAAGGGAAATGCTGGTTTCTCACACTGCAAATGTCCGGAATCATCGCCACATCCAGACTGATTACTCACAGCTCACAAGAAAAGCCAGAATGATTGAATTTCCATAGCTTCATTGATGAACTATTCAAGCACTGAACAACAAGAGGATGAAAACCAGTGAGAACCAGCAATGATTTTCCTTATTTCTTTTTTTTTTCTTCTTCTTTTAAATAATAACTGCACTTGCTTGTCCTAATCATACATATTTACTACTGTTCAAAAGATTGGGATTTTTATTCAGCAAGGATGTATTTAACTGATCAAAAGTGATGAAGATATTTATAATGTTTCAAAAAATTATTTCTATTCATCAAAGTATCCTAAAAAATGCATCATGGATTCTAAAAAAACTGACATCGACAATAAAAAAAATAATAATAATAATAATAATAAATATGCAAATCAGCATATTAGAATGAATTCTGAAGGATCATGTGACACTGAAGACTGGAGTAATGATGCTGAAAATTCAGCTTTGCATTACAGGAATAAATTACATTTTAAAATATATTAAAAGAGTATTATTGTGAAATATTGTTACAAATTGTAATAACATTTCTCAATAAAATGTGTTTACAGCATTTGTAATCAAATAAATGCAGCTTTGGTGAGCACAGAAGACTTAAAAAAAATTTACCAAACCCAAACTTTTAAATGGTAGTGTGTATGAAATAAATATTCATAAAATCCCATGTATAAATACAGTTCTACATACAGCGTGATTTTATATTGCTGACAATCATTTCATAAAAAAAAGTTAGCAGTAAAAACTGGCAGCAAATTCACAAAGAATTTTGTAGCTTTACTGTATTTGCATGTGATTGACCAACAGATGTCCTTAAAATACAGAGTTTCCATCGATGCACAACAGCTAATTGTTCCGCAAAGCAATTGATAAAAACATTTGGCTGAATTCCAAATACCATTAGCACGCTTTAAATTTTATTTGAAATGCAGTAAAAATACCAGATGTTACTTGACCAGATGCACAAACAATTCTTCAATAAACTGCATCAAAAATCCATTATTATTATTATTATTCAAAACTCATAGAACTCATAGAACATTTGCAATACTCAAAACACATAAAATAACACTTCATTTCAACATTTATTATGGCATTATGGCAATTCTGGGAACTAGAAATCTCCTGCCTGAATGAAAAAACTTTATTCATGTTTGAATATCCAAACAAACATATGAAATAAACTCAAATTCATAAAATCAAATTCATAAAATCATTGTAAATTACTCCCTGACAAAAACGAAAGAACTGTGCTCATTAGTTCATTTTAAAGGGATACTCCATCCCAAAATGAAAATTTTCATTTTGGGATGGAGTATCCTTTTAAGTAACTTGAGCAGGTAGCAGAAATCTATTTTTGAGTAAACGGTGGCAGAAAACAACATTTGTGGGACAGCAGGGCAGTGTGTACACAAATGGATCCGACAGGAAGTGCGGACAGCAGCGGTAAACATCAGCCATAGCCTGGATTTACTGTACAAATGTCAGATGGAGGGAAAATACCCCGATGCGCTCTGAAGCGGCAGCCCTGATTCGCATGGATTTATTTTGTCTCCTCCTTTTGTCCATGACAGCTCCCATTATTTTAGGATCACTAACCAAGACATAGTCAAATCCCAGTGATTCAAAACAAATTGCCCTGGATCATTTTAGAACGGCTCATCACTGCAGTACGATTCCTGCGGGATGAGACGGATTACATCCGCCCTCATTTCTGCTCCCCGTTTGATACTTGTGTTGTAATTTGTTGTGGTAAAATGTCTCAAACTATGATCATCAAATTCAAATTAAGGAAATCAAATTGACTTTAAATCACATGAATCTTTTCTCCAGAAGGACTGACAAGATAGAGCTCAACAGTAACCATGTGCTTTTCCATGGGTTTCAGAAGCAGGCTTAATTTCTCATTCATTCTCTGTGTAATCAGTTTGTATATAATCATTTTGGAAATTCTTCAGTAAACAGTTCTAACCCTTGAACCAAATTAGCGATGAACCACAACATTTGATCTGAAGATTCAAAAAACTGTTTCAAAGGAAAACACAAAATGTACTTTTATGTATCTATAGGCTACCTTTAAGAAGTTTGGAGTTGATAGGATTTCTGTTTGAAGATTTTGGGTTGATACGTCTCTTATGTTCACAAAGGCTACATTTATTTGATCAAAAATACAGTAAAAAACAGTTATATTGTGAAACATTACAATTTAAAATAACTGCTTTTAATATGTAATTTATTACTGTGATGCAAAGCTGAATGCTGAATTTTCAGCATCATTACTCCAGTCTTGCAATGAAATAAGAACAAAGGAGATTTGGGGTGTTCAGTGGTCCCCCTTTTTTTTTAATGGTCCGCCAACTGAAAAACTTTGAGAACCACTGCACTATAGGAAATGAGCAATGAGTTTCAGTACAGGCTCCATTTCATCCATTCATGCAGCTTTAATTACTGAACATTATCGGTTCTAATACTGCATAAAAATGCATGAGACGTTACTGGCACAGCCAGAAATAGGATTATTCTGCTCACGTTACCTTTCAGCTATTACCAATTATTTCTGCTGAATAAACACTGTGTCAAGGGAGGAGCCACAAGGTGCATTTTCCTACAAATTAGTCAGGAAAGGACCTGTCCCCCTTCACACGAGCGACAGTGTAATCGATATTCCTCACTTATTTTAATTTCAGAAGCACAGTTGCAGAGACAAAGAGGTGGTTTGGTATTCAGCATTAACTGCTCAAAGCTGCAGTTCTGCAAGTTTTGGATGTCAAGCAAAATGGCAATGGGAGAAATGCAGGCTGTGGCAGATTGTGCCGATTAGAAGACTCTCATGAAGATTTTCATACCAGACAGGACCATTTCTAGGCAAACTAGGCAGATGCATGTTAAAGAGATGCCAAACAGTCCAACTATATGGCATCAAAATATCCAGAAACAGCCTTGAACCTGGGAATTCATGTCTGGTCTAAAATGTGTGTGTGCTGAAGCTCGGTAAGAAGGTGTAGATTACTGGCTGACTGTGGTAAACCTGGAAACAGAAAAAGAGATCTGAGCATCTTTTTGGAGATCTAAAAACAAACTTAGAATTTTTCAGAAGCACAATTCATCAAAGTGCATTACTCAAGCTGTTTGTGAGGGGGAAATGTTGTGTAATGTATTATTAGTGATGTGAAGTATTATCCAACAGCCCTCTATTGTTACTAGCTCTATAATGCAGAATGTACTTTAGCACATAACCTTGTCTAGTGGTTACAAATGGCCTCTAAAACCCCTAACCCAAGTCACCCCACACCGTTTGTACTACTTCAAAAAGTGCTTTTACTTTTCGAAGCTCTCAGCAATTAATTTTCACCTGGCAGATGATAAAATACATAAACCCAGAATATCATAGAGAGCTCTTGCAAGTGAGCTCTTTAGCAACCTACTCAAAAAAAAAAAAAAACAGGAATCACAAGCAGCACAGTAACAATCACAAATTAAGAAAACAAACCAGCAGCTGCCTAGCAACACATTAACAACCACTCAAAACACCGGCTGCGTCCGAATGCTCTAAAATGCTGCCTTCGGAGGACATATTCCAAGGTAGGAAGGCATGTCCGAATCCAATGTTAGCTTCACTTCCTGTGTCATGAGATACCTTCATCTGATCGATTTTTGAAGGCAGCATAGATGTATCCTTCGCTGCCTTTGATATCCCACAATCCTGTGCATTCCATTCCATGATGGATGAACTAAAAAAATACATCAGTTTCATGAGGTGCCTGCAAAGTGATTGCCTGATAGGGCAGCGAGGCAGCAAGTCAGCTCTTTCAAATAAGAACTACTCAGAAAAACCTAGCAACCACTTAGCAACTGCCTAGCAACACAATAACAACATAGAACAGCCTAAAAACCACATAGCAACACACTAACAACCTCTAAAGTCAGGGTAATATAGATAGATCTATAGATAACTCTATCTATCTGTCCATCCATGTATTTGTCTATCTAGTGTATCCATCCATCCGACCGTCCTAGCAACTGCCTAGCAACATATTAACCACTCAGAACACAAAAGTTTCACAAGCCTTTTCAGAAAATGTTCAGCTCTAGTTTCCTATAAGAGTTTGTCCTCATAAATATTTCAGCTCACACATTTTTGGAATTTCTGTGGCTTTGATCAACAATTTTTAATATCAAAGTCATTAAATGATTATTAAATTACAGCACACACCAGGCGCCCTACACTGGCTCAATCTCACCTTCTTTCCCTCTCCACAATTATTCATGTAGGTAGGTGTTAATTTAGGTCTTATGTAAAGTGTTGCAGTGAGACTCAGGAGGTTTGGTGTTATTCCAAGGCATTAACCCAAAGCTTTAGCAGTATAATAAGAATTAGCATTTCATACGACTTTTTCATTGAGTATTACATTCATTACTGGTACAAGCCATTCTGAAATATTAACAAAATTATACTGCATTATTAAGAACCAAGACTTGTATTGTACAACATGCACATTAAAATGATGATGACGGTTTGTTTAATTCACAAAACGACCATTAAGACGTTCAAAGTTCTCAGCTCACAATTTCGTCACCTAATTTCAAATGGGAACACTTATACAAATTGATTATTTTAACATCAAGAGAAACTCTTCCTCATATAAAACCACGGTACTTAATGAACAGATTCTTATTTGCCCGCTGGGTGTCTTCTGACACACTCTGAAACAGTGCTCATTATTGACTCATTAATGAAAATCTTAATTAAGAACATCATTCATGTCACTGCCATTCAAATGTGTGCTTGTCTGTTATTAGAACGTCTAAATCTTCGTTTAACTTCTAGTTAAATGAAGGCATTGCATGATGAACATTTATACGTCTCAATGAAGTGGTAATTGGCTGTTTGTGTCTCAGAAAATGTACCCACTGCAACTAATCACAGACACACATACAAATTGCTCTGCGTAGCAAATCTGTAGTCTATTGTCTTTCTTTGCATACTGTTAAATAGAGATGTTGGCATTTTGTGTGTATTTTGGATTTATTTCTGTGGTATAAACTAATTTCAACCACTCCTGGTCATTTCCTCAGCATCATAGATGTATCATAATCAAAGACATATAATTATGACAGGACACACATTAATAATACACACAATCTGCATAATCACATAATGCTCTCTATGTTATTTTCATATAGGATAATTATTATGATCATTACTGTGAGTCTATTTATTTCTGTGGCTCATATCGAAGAATCCCATCAGCTAAACCAGAATGAAAATATCTCAAATCTGAAAATGACATTTAAAATGACACCAATAAAACATTATTTGTACATTTTCTGAAGAAAATGTGAGTTGGCAACCACCTAGTAGTAACGACACGCCTCTCAAACCACACAGTTTGAGGTATTATTCATGTTTGTAGTGGGACGAGTTACACGATAAACTGTAACAGGCTTAAGGATTTGATTCAGACTTCTCCAGACAGAACAGGTGTTTTAAGTTATGATGTTTTGACTTAAGAAATTCAAGGGATCACTATTAAACAGAGAGAGATGGGAGGAAAGAAGGCATGCACATATGCTCACTCATACACAATGTCTGGAAGCTCACCTTTGCCATCTTCTGGTTAATAATAAAATAAAGTGTTTGAGACTCAAACTGTAATATCAGACCATTTTCAATTATCTGATCTGACATTTTGCTATATAAACAGAAAATACTTTTCAGTTTTAAATTAAACAAGTTCTACAATGACCCGGTGTGATATTTGTAAAGGAGAGGGTTTTTATCAGTCTATTTCACAGCTGACCTGTCTTCCCAGAAAATCAAAAAGCTCTCCATAGCCAATAAATTTGTGGCTTGAGCTTTTTGAGCTTCAGATAAAATGTTGAAAACTATCATCTTCCAAGAGCTGTAGGCACAAATCTCACTTATAATCAAACAATGCACGTTTTCATGATTCAACACTCCCATCCCAAAGTGCTTTAAGTCATTCACAAGGCATTTTACTTATGTACGATGTACTTCTGAGTGAAACAAACAGGATATTTATTGAGGGAAAAAAAAATGCTATGCCATAAATATTATCAGAATGCATATTTGCATTTCACTGCTCCGCTTTTCCATTGTTTTTACAAACGTGCTAGACTGACCCGTTTGACTCACACGGCATTCTTAAAGGGACAGTTCACCTTCGGTTGTGGTCCACATTGACTTCTATAGTATAGAGGAAAACACTATGCAAGTCAATGGGGAACAGCAACTGAAGCTAAACTATCCCTTTAAAGGTGCAGTAACATTTACCATTGTTCAGTTTTCGCGTTCAAAAAGTAATTACAACAGGGATCCTCTAGAGGGGAAAATATTTCCCCATGCAGATTTCGCATTGCGTTGATGTTTCGTCACGCTAATTCGCTGTGTTGACCAACAGAAATCTGCTTGGTTTAATTGTGAGTTCTGTGTGAGCTGTATGTATTGATTAATATAATTAATATATAAATTAGTATGTGGTGATGAAATACTTTGATATTTTTATGAGTAGCCTGCATCACCAAGCTTACACTAAGAAAAAAATTGTCCATTACAATGTACGAAACAATTGTCCTAGCAACAAGATGAACACTACAACATTACAGTATTTATACTAAAATAATCTGAGTCCATTTTCATAATCCAAGATGGCGGCAGCTTCGTTTGTTTGAAACGAGAAAAAGCGAGTCTATGGAAGCTGGTTTCTGCCACGGAATAACAAATCAAAAATGAGATAAAAAAAAAGGTAATGGCATCTTCTTCAGAATTGCGAATTATAAACTCAGAATTGTGCATTTATGTTTCACAGTTCTGAGAAATTCTGACAATTACCTTTTAAACCTTCTTTTGTGAACTCAGAATTCTGAGGGGGGAAAAAAAGTCAAAATTCCGAGATGTAAACAGAAATCTAAGAACACAATTCAGAAATGCAAGATGAATCCTCCCATGATTTGATTATTTTACAACTTGCAATTGCTAGATTTTAAATATTGCTGAGAAAAAAAAAAGTCTAAAAATGTTTGAAAATGTTGAGAAGAAAAGTCAGAATTCTCAGATATAAACTCGCAACTGTCTCGCAAAAGTCAGATTTTTCAGTTTTTATTTAAAAGAGAAAAATATATATATATTTGTGAGATGTAAACCCAGAATTGTGATTAAAGAAGTCAGAAAAGTCAGATGTAAACTCACAATTATGCGTTTAGAATTTGAAATAGCGAGATATAAACTCGCAGTTGTGAGAAAAATGTCAGCATTGTGAAAAAAAGGTTGCAAATGCATTTTTTCTTTCTTTTTTTTTCTTGGCAGAAACAAGCTTCCATACAAGTTATTGTGATATAGTGACATGAAAGTAGCATCGGTTCTATATGACATTGCCACAAATGAATATTAGGAAATACTTGATGGCGCAACTTACCAATCAAAGTAGTATTTGTGTAATAAACATTTAATTAACTGTAATTTGTGAAATAACAGTAATCTTTATATTAAACTATATGATTAAGGTAACATCAGACAAACTTCTAGTATGAAATGCTCTTCATATGACTATGATAACATTTTGAAAATGCATGAGGGAAGTGTCTATGCTGCAGGCAGTCAGGATTTACAGTTCCCATAAAGGAGAGGTGTGGAGCGAGACGCTTCTGTGTCCTGTGTACAGTATCCTGTCTTATCTCTACCTCTCAAACTGCTCTCTCGGGATTCTGATGACAGTAAAGCAGCTCTACTGCATGAATTGAAGTGCCCTAATGCCTGCAATAGCATTTTAAAGCCATTTCAGGGAGACTGTGAATTTCCCATCACATGGGTTGAGATATTACGATGGCAGATTTGGCCATGGCTAAAACTGACATTAACACAGAATGGCGCACAGTATCTGGATGTTTGTTTCAGACGTATAAGGTCTAAGGTAAATGCTTTTAGATGTGTTTATTGATTTTGCACTATGAGAACATTTAAGGCTTTCAAATCAGTTCTGCTGTTTTGTCGCTGGGAAGCTTCTTAAATGAGTTTGAGAGCATACTAAAGGTGAAATTTCATTTTCTTCACCTTTTTTCATTTCCAAGAATATTATTGCATATCCACCAGCTATTTTAGAATGTGCCATTTGAAGATAAAAGGCAAATAAACAAAAAGAAACCATTTTAGCTGAAGTATTCAGAGCTCTAGAGAAGCAGCTCTGAATTAAATATGCAAAATTATGCATGACAATGTAATTTTTGAAATGACAGGCATGAAAAAGTGTTATATAGGAAAGGAAGGAAAAGCAATTGTCGCTATCACAGATCATATCTTCATCAGTTGCCTGAAAAAAAGATTAGAAATTTACTTTTAACTAGATGAGAACATCCAGTGATAAACTTTACCTAATCTTGCTGTACCTGTGCAAGGAATATTGAAATGACATTCAGCCCAAAGGCTATTTTGCCTGGAAAATTTAATTATTGAAGCTGTGACAGTTTAGACTTCTCTAGATCAGTGGCTCTCAACCTTTATAACTCCAAGGTCTCCCTTTGTCAAAGTCGATTTTCGAAGGCCCCGTACACAGAGATTTTTTCTCTTGTAGTTTTGTTGAAAATAATGGAAAAAGGGTGCTTTTATTAACTGAATCTAGGGATGTCTGTACAATAAATGATTCCTTATTATATCATAAGGAAAGGAAAAAATAGACACCTGAGAAAGCTGTAATTCGGTGGAAGTTCTCAATATTTTTTGTACTGTGGACATTCTTCATAAATAATACACACATACAAAATTTTATAAAGGTTATATAAGACTTTTATAAGAAGTCTCTTCTAATCTGCTCACTAAGGCTTCTAATCAATTTCTTTTTAATATCTTAAAAATATTCCATAATTTTAGCTTTTAAAATATTGATAAAATTACATACTATTAAACATAATTTTAAGACGTTTTTTTCATCACTCTTTGAAGTTTACTGAGGCCACCTAGTGGTAATAACAGAAGTTAGAAAACAACTTTTCTTGATAGAGATAAAAATAAGTGATGAAAAGAAACACTAAAACTAGGACATACCAAACTTACAAAGAGGAGTGTAGTCAGCCTGAAAAAAAAAAAACATTCCATGCTCTGAAATAAAATATTTTGTTTGGCAATTCTAGTTTCAAATTTGCTAGAAAGGTAGAAGGAGGGGAAGTGATTTTTAACCAGAGTTAAGAGGGAAAAAGTGGGCAAACAGATGTTCACTGCCCCAAAGGGATAAATAAATGATGCATGCGAATCCTACCTGTCATAGGGGACTTACATATGGCTTCATTCCCAGGAGAGAGCAGGACCTACTGGAAGCATCAGAATTGCCCGGCTTATGGGAACCTGTCATGTGTTACTCTGCAGACACACAGCTCTCCTGTCTCCCAGCATTACTCGAGGAAGTTTAGGACGGTGTTGCAGCTGAATGAACCATTCTGCTCACTTTCTTCAGCCCTCAGTCACCTCTGACATGCTAGGTGCACACATACTGTGTGGAGGAGAAACGCTGAATATAGATCAGTTTTTCTTTAACCATTTTTATTCATTATTTTGAACTCACTTAAAAAAAAATGAACACTGCAAAAACTCTAATTTAAGGGACATAAAAGCAATTTCAAGCAAGCTGAAACATAGGGTGCACAAAATATTTGTGTGAGATCATAATATGCTTCCAATTAATGGACAAAATATATTTCTGAAGAAAATTGTAAGAATATATATATATATATATATATATAATTATTATCAATGCATGTGAAATGTACCCTAAATTGTTGAATGACTTATATATTTAATTTTTACTTTAGTTTTAACTAAATAGTAAACAGTTCAACAGCTACTCAACTCAATAACTTTATATAATAACCAATATAATTGTGATCAATCAATTAATTAATGTTCATAAATGGTCTCCTGAGAATTTGTTCCCATAAATTTTAATATTACAGCACAATGACATCTATTCGAAATATTTTAAGTAATAAGAGACTTGCAGGTTTGTCAGGCTTTCTTTAGAGTTATACATTCATTTTCCAGGATCCTACATTGTAAAAATGTTTACATAAACAGCCCAAAAAAGTAAATCTACTATATAAAATATATATCAAAATAATATAGAAAATATATAGAAAAGAATAAAAAAATATATATTATATAAAAAAAATCAAATTTATGTAAATTAACAGATTTTATTTAAATAAAAAATATTATTTAATAGGACTAAAACAACCTGATTACATTAAACAGATTCATTTAACTTTAAATTAGTTGTAAGCTAAACTGGAACACTTACAGAAATGTTCATTAAGACTCATTAAGACGCATTAACTAAATCCATACTCAAAAAATTAAAGTAGGTAGGTTGGTAACACCAACAGAAGTGTTTTTTAAGAGTAAAATCAGTTTTCTGAAACTAAAAGGATTTTATTTGTATTTTATTTATTTATTTTTTGCACTGTGTAATAATAAAGACAACACTGCTAGCCTCTGAGCATGTAACCCTTTTTTCAATACACGGCAAATTAATTTCAAGTACTGAGTTTACTCTTTTTTATTAGAATTTATTACATATATACACTAACTTTAATTCCACACTTCTGTTGTTCTAGTGAAGGTTATTTTCATGAGAACAGCAGAATTTGCATTGTTATTTCAGTGGAGGAATACTGTCAGATATATAATCCTGGGACTTTAACCTCATGACTATTACCTGCTTTTCTCATAAACAAACCACTACAAAAATGGCATTTTCCATTTCTCTCACCAACTTTTTCATCATGTCACTGACTCGTTCTGTTCAAGTTAACTTTCAGCTCTAGTCTCTTAATTAAGAAACTCTACTTTTCTTTGATATATATTTAAATGTTTTACCATGTGCCTTAATAATTGTATTATCATTAACAGACTCCATTCAAGTAGCAGTGACTCAGAGCCCTTCGGTTGAAACTGTTGAATTAGGACAATCAGTTACAGTAACATGCACACCTAGTCTTGATGTTGGTAACTGACGTAATGGTAAATATTGTCTTAGCTGGTACCTCAAGAAACCGGGAGATGTTCCTAAACTCTTTATCTATCAAGGAGATATCCAATATTCTTCCACCTCATCTCGATTTAGTGGAAGAGGATCTGGTAAAAATTTCTTCATCAGCTTAGAATGAAGATAGTGGAGAGTATTATTGCTTCTGTGACTTAGGTGGCCATAGATTCACACAGTGATAAAGACCCATACAAAAACCTTCAAGAACCAGCTGGAATCAACTGCAGATGCAGTAAGAGGAAGTGAAGCAGGTTAATAACACAAATACATACATTAAAATGTTTTTGATAGACATTTAGACTCCTATACAATTTTCTATAAAAAAAAATTAAAAAAAAAATTAAAAAAAAAAATATTATTTTTTTTATTCGGGCTAGTTACATTTATTTTGGGCTAACAAAATCTAAAACGTGCCCAAAGCCAAAGGTCTACCAGGAATGTTGAAATTTTGCGAACCTTGAGAGGAATATTATTGAATTAAGTTTTTTTTAATTGTATTTTATTTTATTTTTATTTATTTTTTTGTTTAACTATTATTACTGTGTAAAATAATGGCATCGAACCACAAGTCCATGTTGCACACTCCAGTACAGTAGGTGGTGGTTTGCATCTGATGAGTAATGTTTGTAATCCACAATAAAACTAAAAGAGGACAGAATTGACTCAGGGATCCAATTCCAATTTAATCAGACTGAGCTTTCTGTCACATTCTGATTCTGTGACAGAATATTTTACGAAAAAACAAAAAGACAACAAGTGAGGTCACTTACCGTACTGATGAATAGTGGACATCCTAGATTTATAGTTGCCATCCTTTACACTTTGTTCAATGATTCAGAGTCTTGAGCTTTGTTGTCGGTGTAGAATCGCACTGAGCAAAGTGTTTTTCACAGCGGCGTAACTTCGTGACGCAAATCTTATACAATGGAACAAGAGATTTCCCTAGTAATTTGATTTGCTTTTTCCGAACTTAATGGGAGTTTAGTTACTTTAGATGCTTGAGTTTTTTGTGGAGAATCGGTAACAAAGCAGAATACGGCATGATAGCTACCCGTTAAACGCATTGCACAGCTGCGTCTCAAAAAATCGAATCGATTCAGAGTCATTTACAAAACAATCGTGATGCACGTGTGGCTAGATCGGGTTTTACTATACATGCTAACAAGCTGTATACTGCAAAACTGTGATTCCTCCTAAATTTAAAGAAATCCATTTTAAAATGATAAACAAAATTTATCCTTCACAAGAATTTATTCAAAAAATATTTAAATTTGAAACGGAGAATTGTTATTTTTGTAAATCATTGTCGGAATCAACAGAACATCTTTTTTTTTAGTGTGAGATTGTACATAATTTGTGGAAGGAAATACATAACTGGCTGATTTCTAAGTCTATTCAAATAGATTTTTTTTTCCTGGAATGGGATCAAATATGGACTTTTAATGAAGAATAAGAAAGTTGAATATTTGATAAATAATATAATACTATTTGTTAAATTCTATATCCACAAATGTCGTTCACAAAATCTCTTCCAAATGTGAATGCATTTTAAAAAATTACTTTTCTTTATTTTGTAATCCTTAAAGAAAATTGATACAGTCCCTGCTATCAACTTCTTCTCACTTATATCAGAATATCAGTTGATATAAACCCCTATGTTAGGGAATTTGAATTGTTCTTAAGTTTATTTATTTTTAGTTATATTTCCTTGGTTAAGTTGTTTTTGTTTTATGTACTTATTAATTTAAATACATTATAGCTGATAAGGTCTAAACTATTTTGTTTAAAATAATTGGTGCTTACTACATTTTGGTTAGGGAGGATTTTTTCCTTCGCAGGTTTTTTGTAAGATGATGTAATGTGAGATAGTCGTTTGTTATGTGGTATGTCTTTTTGTTTTGTATGGTTTTGAAGTTTAAATAAAAAAAATAAATAAATACTGCAAAACTGCGCTAGCCAGGGCGCGCGCGCTTCCAAAGGAAGAGGAAATGCGCGTAGCTTAAAACCGGAAGTCAACCATTTCACTATATAAATTTCAAAATAAAAGACTTTTCTATAACAAAATATACTAATGGTTATTTACATTAATAATTAAAGAATCTTTTTAGGAGACCATAAAACGAGGCTACATGGAATTTGTAGATGGTTCACATTAAAAATCCTGAAATTTTTTAATGAGATAGTTTAACTTTATTCAGTTAAGTAGATGCTGATGACAAAGACCTTCTTAGTGTATCCTACAGAAATGTACACATCTTAATGCATTCTACAAGTCATCACCAAAACCATAGTTTGACAGCTGGTTAGCTGGTTGACTAACCAGGATCCTTCACGTTTCTTACATGTGCGATCTGTATAAAATGTGTGGCTCTTTGAAATTATTTTCAATTAGTGTCATTAGACACCAGCAAACAGCAATGTTTATATAAGGCGATACATTCCTGTATAGGCAAAACACTCCAACTGCATATTAAGACATTCTTGTGATAGCTGACAGGGAAATGTGAAGACTGCAGAGAGAATTACAATCACGTTCATTTAATTGGCCTTAACCACATCAGTTAAAGCAACATCTTTCATAAGATACATTTGCAAGATTGCATTTTGGGAAAACTGACGAGGTAAAATATAACGGGTAACTCTCCAGAAAATGTACATCCTAACTGACTCTTCAATCCAATGATGCCTTATTAATGCCAAGTTTATTATTTCCTCAGGACAGTAACAATCTACGCAAGTAAGTCAATCTTAATGCTTCTAGCTGTGCTACCTCGGATTTAAAGCACTGCCACTAGCAAAGCATGAGCATTAGTGTAAACTCTTTTTATGGCAGAGCAACAGTTTGAAGATAAACTTGTCAAGCTTAACTTCTAATGTTTATAGCTATCTATATCAAATCTGGTTTAATGGCGCATATATATATATATTTATATACAGTACAGACCAAAAGTTAGGAAACATTACTATTTTTAATGTTTTTGAAAGAAGTTTCTTCTGCTCATCAAGCCTGCATTTATTTGATCAAAAATACAGAAAAAAACAGTAATATTGTGAAATATTATTACAACTTAAAATAATAGTTTTCTATTTGAATATACATTAAAAAAAATAATTTATTCCTGTGACGCAAAGCTGAATTTTCAGCATCATTAATCCAGCCTTCAGTGTCACATGTAACATCCAGTCTATCACATGATCATTTAGAAATCATTCTAATATTCTGATTTATTATGAGTGTTGGAAACAGTTCTGCTGTCTAATATATTTGATGAATAAAAGGTTAAAAAGAACTGCATTTATTCAAAATAAAAAAAAAAAGTCTAATAATATATATTCTAATAATAGATTTTCTTTAGTATCACTTTTTATCAATTTAACACATCCTTGCTGAATAAAAGTATTGATTTTATTTAAGAAAAAAAAGAAAAAAAATTACTGACCCCAAATTACCGACCAGTAGTGTATATTGTTATTACAAAATATTTATATTTTATAAACATAGCTTCTTTTTTTTATTTTATTTTTTTTTTTACTTTTTATTCATCAAAGTATCCTAAAAAAGTATCACATGTTCTGAAAAAATATTAAGCAGCAGAACTGTTTCCAACTTTGATAATGAATCATCATATTAGAATGATTTCTAAAGGATCATGTGATAATGATCCTAAAAATTCAGCTTTGCATCACAGAAATAAATGATAATTTAAAATATAATAAATTTAAAAACAATTATTTTAAATTGTAATAATATATCACAATATTACATTTTTTTCTGTATTTTTGATCAAATAAATGCAGGCTTGATGAGCAGAAGAAACTTCTTTCAAAAACATTAAAAATAGTAATGTTTCCAAACTTTTATATATATTGCAATATATACTTATATATATATATATATATATATATATATTGCAACTCTATCACCCTCCTGAGTACTCTGGCTTGTTAATGCCACAATAACACAAAAACGCACGTGCACTTGCAATGTGTTGGCATAATTGTGTAGAATGTTTCTGGCCTTGTTTTCCACAAAACTGTGTTTAAGCCACAAAATGAAGAAGATTGGCAGTATTAAACTTTATCAAATTAGTTTTCATCTATTGAGCTCTCCACAGCTGACACCTCCTACACCACGTACGACTCTCTTCAAGAGAAGCCGAATTGCCCTTAAGCATCCCGTGGGATTGTGGGAAGGACGGTTCCTACAGTGACACCTGGAAGTGCTGGATGGAGACTCGGGGAGGTTAGCACAATCATCTTAGATAAGCAATCTTGGAGCCCCCTAACCTGGTCAATCACGTGTTGTCATAAAAACCAGTAAGCCGTGTTCTGTCATCTTGATTTGACCATAGTTCCAATTTCAACTATCCATACTAACTAACAAACGTGATCATTCGTTTCCATTGTCCTTCTCTTTCTGTTGGCGGGCCTCCCTCTTAGGTTCCACTGGCATGTAAATGTCCATTGCCATGGCAACCGACCGCTGTCATTCATATGGTTGTTATGGCACTAGCAGACCCCCGGTGTCGGTTCAAAGCATCTTCGAGGAACGCCACTATCCTGTCGCCATCCTCCTGTGGAAATTTGAAGGCAAAACATGGGCATAGGACAAGTTGAAGATGACGTGAACGTATCTGTAGCTGCTGTATCTAAGCATTTCTATTTCATGTCACATGCAAGAAATGATACTGATGTGCTTTGAGATGATGAACATAGTAAAAATAGGAAATTTGCAGTATGTAGAGTGAATCAGAGTGGCTTTTAGTCTTACCTCGCTGATGAAGGAATGATGGATAAGTTCATTGACCAAATCTCTGGAACTGTCATCTGAAATGACCACATACATATATACTGTATGCATTAATTTGTGAAATTACGTTACTACTGCATTGTTGGGTGGCAATAACTTTTATTGCACTTATGTGGTGAAGAGATGATAAAGTGACTTTATTTGAAGAAAATTCAATACAGTTACACTCACTTGGCATAATATCACAGCTGAGCTGCCGATGGAGTTTATCATCGAGTTTCAAGAAAAGAGTGAGCTGTAGAAACAGACATCAGTCTGTGCATTATTATTAATAACAATCAAAACAAATGTAGATGCAAAGAACCACAGAGAATTACACACAATCCCATTCTAATGTGAATCTTCCAGCAAAATAGCATGTATGCTAAACTGACACACTCACATGGGTTTTAGTAGTGTCTTCATTGGACTCCAGGTTACAATGCATCTGTACCACCTAAAAGAATGACAAATTAAGATTAAATGTGACCCTGGAGCACAAAACCAGTCTTAAGTCGCTGGGGTATATTTTTAGCAATAGCCAAAAAAAAAAAAACATTGGGGCCAAAATTATCGATTCTTCTTTTGTGACAAAAATCATTAGGATATCAAGTAAAGATCATGTTCCATGAAGATATTTCGTAATTTTCCTACCGTTAATATATCAAAACTTAATTTCTGGTTAGTAACATGCATTACTAAGAATTCATTTGGACAACTTTAAGGGTGATTTTTTGCACCCTCAGATTCCAGATTTTTTAATAGTTGTATCTCAGCCAAATAATGTCAGATCCTAATAAATGAGGGTCTTTTGATGAGAACACACACCTTCCTGGTTTCAGCCTCTTGTGGCTCGGGTGTAGGGGTCTTCACTGTCTCCACGTGTTCTTGGGACATGGAGAGGGCACGAGGTACATGTTGGGGTCGAGTGGACGCAAAATTCATCAGCGGGTAAATGCCATTCCTGAGCAGTAAGATGCACATGTGCATATTACAAACCACAAACCTACTTTTTAACACTTATTGCTTTCATCTGGCAACACTTACTTCACATCCTCCAGAAACTTGTCCAGTTCTAGAGGAGAAACATGAGAATACCTGCAAGACAGTAGAGAGCAAACCAAATAATTTATCAAAACATGTATCACTCTATATTATTACATATCTGTATCAGCATCATTACTCCAGTCTTCAGTGAATAAAATGTCCAAAAGAACAACATTTATTTTAAATGGAAATCTTTTGTAACATAATAAATGCCTTTACTCTCACTTTTGATAATTTAATGTGTCCTTATTGAAAAAAAAAAGATTTCTTAAAATAATAATGATTATATATATATATATATACATATATATATATATATATATATATATATATATATATATATATATATATATATATACACAGACACACACACACATATATATATATATACGTATTTCTTACTGACCACAAACTTTTGAACAGCAGTGTAAGTTTTACAGACGTACTTGAGCTGAACGCGAGGATGATCTTTGTGAATAATCTCTGCCATGACTCCATTTGGGTCGAATGATTTGGTCTTCTCCTCCACACAGTTCTCTGGAAGCATGTCTTTACAACCAAATAGCATGTAAAAGCCAAACTGTATTATTTTAGTAATAATAATAATACATTTTACCTGAAATTCCATTAATCTTAATATGTACCATTTAGGTAATCCTTCACAAGAAATAAATTATTTATTATTATTTAATGGCTCAAAATACTTGAGTGTGATTGGTCAGTCACTATAAGTGTGTCACAGTTCACTAGGGAAGCAAGGCACGAGGAGTTCTTCAATATCACAGTCTTTAATAATGCAAACACACGGGGACCGTAGGAGACACAGGATAAACACAGGATAATCAGGGAAGAACGAGACACACCTGAAATCAAATTTATACAATCAATCTATTTTGAAGCATGCTTACACTGGTTATTGATGAGGCAGTGTGCTGCGAGCAGCTTCAGTGAGTGCACTTCAAACAGCACGCGGTGAAACAGCAGGTCATGTGCCGTCGGCCGCAGTCTGGGATTGTGACGCACACACATCTGGGTGAACTCCTGTTAAACGTGAAAGAGCAAGTCAGGAACACCGTTATTTTAGTATCATTGATATTCAGTGTAAAAAAAAAATGATTTTCCAAAGTTGTAAATCAAACAAAGATTGCTGGAGTATGTTTTACAAGAAAAATACTATTTCAGTTTTTCTACTTCAAAATTTTGTGTTTAATTAAACGTGTTTCTTGCTGTTTCTTTGTAATTGTTTGGGAAATTTGCCAGCACTTTCTCGGTGAAAACAGTTTTAAACCATTTGTTTTAATATTTTGAATTTTGTTGTGCTTTTTGTTGTTTTTGTTACTATGTCTATAATGTTTTTAATAAACTTTTTTTAGATACAGTATTTTAGTACTTGGAAAACAGAAAAATGATTTGGCTACTATAGCAGAAATAATATTTTATTTTACTTCAGTTTATGTTTATTTCATTTCAAATAATGAAAATGTTGGTTTATGGTTTTAGTTTCAGTTAATGGTAATAACCCTGCTGAGTCAGTAACAGGAAAATTCAGGTTTAATATAAAATAATACATTTTTACATTTTCTAAAGAAAATTTACCATGGACGCCCCCTTCAGGAAACACTGAGTAAGAGCAGATGATCAGAACGGGTTAAACTTTCTTAAAAATGTAGTTCTTTCATACAATTTGAAAATAAATATTAATTTTCAGGTTTCGGACATTTTCATTTTAACCCAATAAAAACAACCGCATCATATAAACAAATGTTTGCATTTTCTAAAGAAAATATGAGCAACTAGATGTGACAAAATGTAAGTCTGTAGTGTTTGCGTTTTATCATCTTCCAAGAGAAAATCATAAGTCTGATTGCATTTAGACAAGCATCTATCATGCCCATTAAACATAACCCAATTGTGCACACATACCCTCATAAGCGGGTCTTCTAATGACTGGCCCGCATTGGTTATGGCCTCCTTGGACACAACTGAATCTCCATTTGCCTGGATCTCCAACACGGCCATCTGAAGCAATTTTAAAAATATTACTTCATGAGGGACTTGTCATGTTTCAGTAAAGAGCTGTATGTAATAACACTGCCAGGTCATGCTTTGTTGGTATCTCACCTCCAAAGCACAAATCCCAAAAGAGAAGATGTCAATAGCGTAGTCATCTTCACATGCTATGAAAAAAGGAAATATAAAATATATAAACCAAAGAAATATGCAGTAGAAAACGCAGTGAAGATGTAGGCACACTCACAGCCATACTCTGGACTGAAGAAGTGCAGGTTCCTCTTATCATCTCGGTGTGGGTGTAGTTTACCCTGGACGCCACCTTCTGGGAACACTGAGTAAAGCAGATGATCAGAGTGGGTCAAGCCTCATTAAAAAACATTTCTTTAATGCAATTTTGAAAATTAGGTTTCAGACATTTTCATTAACAAACTATATGAACTTTAACCCTATAATGCCTAATGTATGATATTTAATGCACAAATGTGCACAATCTACTACATGCCTTTTGTCGTCTGATTGATAGTTCATACTTTTATAGCAAGTAAAAGGCCTATTTTGTACCATTTTAATAACATCCACCTACATGTCTTTGCCGTAAAATCTAAAATACAAAAATGTCTTTTATATTTTTAGTAATATAAAAAAAAACTGTTACTGAAGCAACTTAGGTTTACTTGATTATCCATACATCTATTTTTTTTTTTTTTTTTGTAAAATCATGATAAAATGTATATGATCTCTCAATCATTATTTTATTGTGTTGCATTATATCTTTTGCCCCTATAATGAAAATACAGGGCTTTTGATCATAAAACTAAGCATGCAAAGATCATCTTAGTAAGACATATTATTGGGAGATAATATATTTAAATTTTTATAAATTTTATATCAACCTCCTGCTCTCTCTGTGAAGCCAACACGGAAGTGACTTAAGCTGTAATTCGTCAACTGGCCGCTAGAGGCTGGCTGCAAAAGTCGATCCCAAAGACTCCCCATGTTAAAATGCCCAACTTTACAGCTGAAAAAAATATGTTTACAGCCTGGTTCAAAAAATGATTTTGGTCTATATAGCTAATTTTGCCCTTCATGACAACTGTGAGGGGTGAGGTTTTTTTTTATAACTCATCCGTTTAAATTATATTAAGTCTTAAAGTTCTGCATAATTAAGGGTGTGGCCACTTGAGTGACAGGTGGAATGCTGCTGCTGACACTGCCGTTGAGCTAGGTGGGCGTGACTTCAGCAACAAGCTCCCGCCTTTTTGCCCATTTTCGATTATCCAGGAGTGACTCGCAGTGACACGCTGCCAAGATGGTGACGGCCAACTCCGCCCACTTTGAGCCTCAAAAACACTCTTTAGTTTGTCTAAAGGTTCATTAAACTGTGAAAAAATAAGATTTTTCTGATTTTTTTTTTCGATTGGATATACAGTTGCACATTAAGTTTTTATCAGTGTAGATTTTATGGTAAATTTGTACATATTGCATATTGAGTGAGGTGTTAAAATGCTCTTATTGACAATATAAAAGCTACTTTCACGTTTAAAGATCATTAAAGATTTTACAGCAAAGACATGTAAACTAGGACCTGAAGGTGGATGTTACTAAAATGACACAAAAAGGCTTTTACTTGCTATAAACTACATATTGAGTAAGGTGCTAAAATGCTCTTACCATTCACAAAGAGCCGATGCCAAACTACAGAGAAAAAACAGAATGGAAAGAAGATTATGGATGATGATTATATTTCATTACCTTCATTTTTGTGAGCATAAGTGCTCCATAAATACTAATTTACCTTTCAGTCAAGAAACATTTGTTTTTTGTTGGATCTAAATGTTTGCACAAACCTTTTTTCAGAATCCTTTTAAACAATAAATGTACATAAATAGCTTTCTCAGTCAAAAATGAGACTAAAACCCGGATATTTCACTTAAATGAAAAATAAAAAAGGCTTAAAGTGCAGTGAAAATATACCTGATCCAATTTTAATGAGGCCGTTGTGCTGAATGAAGATGGTGTCACATGTGAGGTTGCCGTGAATTATGGGAGGGTCACAGGAGTGCAGGTAACTGATGAGTGGAAGAAGTTGCATGCTTGTTAACAAATTTTCCTGTCTGAACACACACACAACCTTTAACACAAGCACACACACACACACACAAATGAAGGAACGTGTCACCTGAGGGCAGAGAGGATCTGCGTACACCAGCGTTTCCAGGCCTGAAATACAGAAATGTATCACATGAACACAAAAATCACAACACTGCACAATAATAATCATGCACATCATATATTTAGACACCAGTCTGGGACTAAAAATGCTTATGAAAGCCTGACCTTGACATTCATGGTCTTGTGGTTTTTCTTGGTCTTTTTGAGGAACTGTTTCAAGCTGCCGGATGACATGTACTCTGTGATGAACACAACCTGTGAGGGATATAACAAGAAAAGCTATTTCAATATAATGGCCAGCTTTATACCAAAATAAAAAGTTAATTTAGAAAAAATAAAAATCTTGGACAATTCCCATGTAAGCTTATGTAGCCAGACCTGATTTTTCTGTTCAGGTTCTGTCTGGTTAATCAAGCTTGAGACTTCAGCAATGCTCTCACCATTGATTTGACTGATTTTGTGTACTCAATATGGATTTTTAAGGTCTTTTAAGTTACATACTGGTCCTTTTGTATATAAAAGTTAAGTAATAGATGTAGTTACAAGTGATGTAAGTCATGTAATTTCTGTGCCACTGCACCAAACTGCAAAAATAATGATTGAAAAAAATGACACAATTCACCTTTAGACACTCTGATGAAGTTTTTTTTTTTTTTTACACTGTAACAACAATAGAGTCACTGAGAGCTGTGTGTCTGTGTGTGTGTTACCCGAGCATGATTGTCCCCGATATCCAGCCAATATTTGTGAAATTTGACGATGTTTGGATGATCCACCTGCATCAGGTTCTCAAACATCTCCTTCATTTTGTCCTAAACATATACAACACATACAAATAAGCAAAATCAAACACATGTTAATCATTTTAGCTATCAATTTGAACAGAAATTAATCACCAAGGATGCACTAAATTGATCAAAAATGACAGTAAGGACATTTATAATTTCAAACAAATGCTGTTCTTTTAAACTTTCTATTCTTCAAAGAATCTTAAAAATATGTATCATGGTTTAAAAAAAAAAAATGTTAAGCAGCACAACTGTTTCCAACATTGATAATAAATGAGCATATTAAAACGATTTCTGAAGGATCACTGAAGACTGGAGTAACGATGCTGAAAATTCAGCTTTGCATCACAGGAATAAATGGTATTTTAAAATATATTTAAATAGAAAACAGCTATTGTAATAACACAACATTACTATTTTAACTGTATTTTGATCAAATAAAATGCAGCCTTGGTGAACATAAGAGACTTCTTTCAAAAACATTAAAAAATGTAACCGATTGTGAATAGTAGTGTAAACAGAAACGGTTTGAGCGCTCACCTCCACTGTCTTGAAGTCCTTCTTGTCCTGGAAGAGAACCTCGTTCCAGACCACCTCAACACCCTCTTCAGTGTCCATGGCCAGAGAGGCTCTCTCCACGCCAGAAACATTCCCCTGACTCAACTGCAGGGGGAGACAAATAATCACTTTTAACATTTACGAGCCATTCCACCTTTCTGACCAATTTACTATTACTTTTCTAATATTTCTCAAGTGACCTAAAAATTATACCAATTATCCTCAAGTAATCTAAAAAACAATATGCTCTTATGAGTACTGGAATAAAATGTTTTACGAATGATGTGTCACTTTGTGTGAGGAAATTATGAACTGCTGAATTTAAATGTGACACAAGTATTTAAAATACTCTCAGGTACATTGAATGTAGTGAAAGTGATATATCAGACAGACTGATAAAGCATTTTGTCTAGTCTCATTTCAAGACTTATCATTTATAAATAATTAAATCTGATTTTTTAAATATAACATGCTGTTTTTAAATATTGTAAAATGAATTTTGAGTAAGAATTGTTAATTTTAATCATTTATTTTATATTTTATAAAATTAATTTATGTTTTAATATATATTTTAATATATAACATTTTAAATTATGTTTTTCATCCACTTTTGCTTAAAACTTATTTGTAATTAAATTAAATTAAATTAAATTAAATTAAATTAAATTAAATTAAATTAAATTAAATTAAATTAAATTAAATTAAATTAAATTAAATTAAATGATGAATCAGCAGCAACCATTAAAAACCCACATTTGTTGGCAACTATTTGTTTGGAATATCCTTTTTTTTACCTCTTCAAATCAAACTTTGGAAATATAATTTATCTGAATTCTGAATTCAAAGCCATCTTTTGTGTTTTTCAGGAGTATGCTGAATTGTGATCTGGATTAGAGCCTGAGAGAGAGAGAGATTTTTTTTTTTAGGGAGTATTGTGTTTTGTGATCTGGATTGGGGGATGGAGAGAGAGAGAGAGGGATTGCGACATAGAGTGGATCATCCTGAGAGGAAAAATGACTGAAGAGATGAGACAAAAGAGAAGAACAGCAAATCGTGAGAAAGAGAACAGGTCTTTGCTGAGTCATGCATGTCTCACACATCATCTCTGCCTGTGCATGTGAGCAAGTGTCTGTACTTGTATGACTAATACATGCTTTTGTAGCTAGGCTTTCAACAATGAACAAAACAAAATAATGAAAAAAAAAGCTTAAAAATCTTATCGGCTCTAAACTTTTGCAATAATTGGTCATTTTACCTAGTATGATAGGAGTAGATAAATTCAAGGTCAAGACTTCAGTTGGTTGTTTGAGTTGTCTGACTGAGCCAAAAAATGGTCACCTATATTAGATGTTTTACGATACACGTTTATGATTGGCACTCTGAGCCAAGCTGTCTCTAGAGATATGGATCAAAAGGGATGACCATAAAAGGTGGAATCAGATCAAAAGCGTCTATTTCATCCACATGGCAGAACCGCTGGGTATCTTAACAGACCGCATGCATAAATTCAGTGTAATTTATTAGGTCTATTAATATGTAAAGGATGATGCATATTTGCATTCTAGTAAACAGGTGATCATTCAAAACATCTCTTCAAATATGTCCATCTCAGCTTCATACACTTTGGTCAATAATGTGATTATAGTATGGAGAAACTGCAGAATTCAGATACACTAGAGCCATTGAGTCATCAGCTTGGAATCTAGCCCAACACTAGTCAAAAAATCATGCTCACAAAATAAATAAGGCTATAGAAGTGCTTTTCCCATAGCTTTCTGAGGGTGGTAACCAAGATGCTGTAAATTTAACCCTTTGGAACCAGAAATAAAGTCCTAGAATCTTCTCTTAATACATTGTTACGACAAAAGCCAGATTCTGTCTAAATCTATTAGGATGTAGAAAAATATACTGGTCTACTGCAACTTTTTTTAACTTCAATCAGTTAATCAGTAAGTTCAACATCCAACCTTCAGAACAAAAATAAAGTGAAATAAAAGAATCATGTTTATGAGATATCTACCATTTTATGCAACTCTGAAATAACTGGTTCTGATAATTTATAAATGTAAAAATACAATTATATAATTAAACTATTAAATAATATAAAGTTATATGAAATTAAAATATAGTTTATATTAAGTTATATATAAATAATTGAAAAAAATTCAAATTCGATACATAAACTATATGTAAACAATCAAATTCTCTCTCTCTCTCTCTATATATATATACTGCAAGCTCCAGTCACATTACACTTTTAGTTCTTAAAATGCTTTAAACTTTATTTCAAATACACTAATCTCCATGTGTCTTAAAAAGTAGGTTTTGTAGCTCAAAGAGCTGTTTTTTCGTGTCTGTTGAACTTTAAAGGCTCTTGGGTACAACTGGGCTGATCCTAAAACACCATGAAAGAAGCACAGTACTAACCGCCAGTCTGAGCCCTGATTTGTATGGATTACCCACAATCCTTTGGGTTTTTTTGCAGGTCAAACAGACATTAAAATAAATGTAATAAGCTACAAACTCCAGTCTGCAAAACACTAAACAAAACATAACTTGTAGAGCAGCCAAATCCAAAATTACATTATTCTTTACATAATTGCACACTTTGATGTATCATTAAGGATATTTCTTTATGTACTTTTTCTGTTGCTGTGGCAAACATTTTACCTTTCATTTTCAGCTTTAAAATTCACAGATGGATGAGGTTAAAAATAGCTCAGTGTAATCTCACATTCACAGCTTCTGTTGTGCAGGCCACTTTCCATCAGTGTCACGTCTGGTGTACGTGTGTGTGTGTGTGTGTGTGTGTGTGTGTGTGTGTGTGTGTGTGTGTGTGTGTGTGTGTGTGTGTGTGTGTGTGTGTGTGTGTGTGTGTGTGTGTGTGTGTGTGTGTGTGTGTGTGTGTGTGTGTGTGTGTGTGTGTGTGAAAAGCTGAAAGATCCTGTGGATGAGGGACACTGTCCTCACTCTGACCTCTGCATCCAGACACTGAGCTCCAACTGGGTCTGTCCCGCTTTCAACAGGAGAACAGCCCTGGGCTCATCCCTGAACCCGGGAGGTTAGTCTGGGTTAAATCAGGATCATGTGTGGCTTGATTTGAACCTAATCACAGACCAAATGGCCATCGGCCCAGGGAAAAATAAAACATATGTCCACCATTTCCTTTTTACGGTATGTACCTTTACTGAAATCTAAAATCAAATGATTCCAAAATTACAATGCTTCTTGTTCATAGAATCATAAAATTATTACAAATATTATATTTTATTAAAACTGTACACTTAAAACTAACAGTACAGCAGTAACATTAAAAATACCTCTCACTATAACTCATCCCTCCAGTGACCTCCAAGGTCACTCTGTCTAATATTACAGGAAATATGACTATAATTTACCAGGTAATACCGGGCTCTGTTGACCAGCCACGTGATGAAAAGTGTTTGAAACAATGGAGGAATTGTTCTGAATTAAGAAAAAGCAGCTTTATTGTTTCAGGAAACAGCAGTTGCTGAAATAGTCTTGCAAACCCTGAGGCATGCCTTGCATGCATTTATTTTCCTGATTGGAAATGTGTTGAAAGTACATTTGGGCTGTGATTGCACCTCAAACTTGCACAGGTACATCAGCATCCTCTAATAATGAGACTCTAGTGAAATGCACAAGAATGAAATGCACCAGTGTGAGATATGCTGTAAAACAAAGCAAACATTAGACCTAAAAGAAAAAAAATACATACGATTATGTAAAAATGGACACTAAAACTACTATATTCATACACAAACTATTTTTAAACAAGAAAGCAAACTGAAAATAGTCACTATCACAGTCTAGCGAGAGTGTAAATCAACCTAAACTGAGCAGATTTCATTAGACATTATGTAAGACTCAAAGGTCGATGTGTCTGCATTCAAAGCTAGAAGGCCACTATCTGACAGAACTCGCATTTGGTGAAATATTTACTAGTCTCCTTTAACCACTTATTAGAGAAACAGTAATGCAGTATTAATGCATTAAACACTACAAAAAATGAAATAAAATCTTTATTCAAGGGAGTTTTACGGTATTCTCTTCAGACAAACAAACTAAAAGCATTGAGTGCATTACCAAGTTAAATAATGGGATTATCATGAAGCTTATATTCAAATATACCGCCAAATTTTCATTTGGTGCTTTTCTTATTGGTGTATATCTGGGCTGTAACGGTAACTTTCTGAACTAGACCATCAACACATCAAGCATTGATTAATCAAACTGTGAGAGTTATGGCCATCCTAAAAGATTAAAATAACAAACATTTGCTGAACCCCCCCCCTCATCATTGTTTTTATGTTATTAATCACTAGACTGAACATTGTATTTTCAATGTTTACGTTTTTAATCAGTCTTTATTATCAAATTGTAGTCTCCATTATCAATATATCCTTGATTTGATTTTTATAACTGATTTACTGATTTCTCAAAACCATCTGAACGATCTGTAACATGAAATCCTGAATTTTTCTCATAGAATTCAGAGCAACACATTCTAGGAAAAAGAGACCTTTCCAAACATCTGAAAGCTGAATTTAAAAAGGTAAATAAAGTCAGGCTGAGGTGCATCACAGCCAACTGAGAGCATGTTGCGGCCAAAACCAAGAATCAATAATTATAACGATGGGAAGCCAATCCAGCAGTCATTAAAGGCATCTGCAGCTGCGTCATTCCTGAAAGGAGCATTAATAAGTTCTGGCAAAAAAAAAAGAAAAAGGACATTTAATAAAAAGCTCTGTAAAGAGACTAATCACTACCCAATGCATTACCTAACCAAACGTGAAAAAGAAAAACAAGCTGTTATTTGTACAAACTGTTGGTTTATTAGGGGCTACAGTACAGTCAAGAGAGCCTTATGGATGGAAAGATTGAGATTTCCAGGTAAATGAGTTTGTATGAGGTTACAAGAGAATAAGTTGCCCATAAATACCAGTGGGATGAAAAAATGGGAAAAAAAGGTCATGACGTACTACTGAAACAAAAACCTATTAATATTCGATCATATGCTTTAGTATTAAGATCGCAGATAAATAAAGACACTGTAAACATGTTTCTGGCATTGAATTTCCTCCACTTCCCTGGAGGAACTCAGACAATGAAAACAATCCAAGTGCGTAATTCAGTCAAGTTCCTGCTGCAGGCCGCAAAAATCCAAACATGTCCTCAACAGACATTCGTGTAGAAAAACACTGACAGTCTGCTTTCATAATTCAGAATTAACTGTAACTGAAATATTTATTCTTAGTATTTATGTATGAAAGCTTGCTACCAGCCCAGGATACAAAAAAAATTAAAAGGTAACTGCAACATATTATATCACAATTCTAACATTTTTACTAACAATTTTGAGTTTATATTTTACAATTATTACTTTTTTAAAAATATTTTATAAATATATTAAATATTAAATATATATGGTGCCAACCACTTAGATTGGCACCCTTGGTAAATATGTGACCCTGGACCACAAAACCAGTCATAAGTAGAACAGGTGAATTTGTAGCAATAGCCAAAATTACAGTGCATGGGTCAAAATTATCGATTTTTATTTTATGCCAAAAATCATTAGGATATTAAGTAAAGATCATTTTCCATTAAGATATTTTGTAAATTTCCTACTGTAAATATATCAAAAAGTATTATCATTAGTAATATGCATCACTAAGAACTTAATTTGCACAACTTCAAAGGTGATTTTCTCAATATTTTTACAATAGTTTTTTTACACCCTCAGATTCCAGATTTTTAAATGGTTGTATCTCGGCCAAATATTGTCCTATCCTAACAAACCATACATCAATGGAAAGCTTATTTATTCAGCTTTTCAGGTGATGTATAAATCTTAATTTAAAAAAACTAGTTATGTGGTCCAGGGTCACATATGGTGGCTGTGAAAATAAATCTGCATATGAGTAGGAAACTCATATTATGAAATAAATGTTTTTTCTCCAATGCATGTTGGCCACAATTATTGCCACCCCTAGAAATTCTTATGAGTAAAATATCTCTGAAGTATATTTCCATTCATATTTACAGTTTTTTTTAGCACACCAGGGTGACTAGGAGCATGAAATTCTCCAGCCATGACTTCCTGTTCCACAGGATTATAAATAGAAGGACACAAAGGCCAAATTCCTTTAATAATCCAACACAAAGAGTAAAACCAAAGAATGTACTTCAAGATTGTTGAGCTTCACAAAATAGAAAGTGGCTGTAAGAAAATAGCTAAAGCATTTAAAATCCCCATTTCCACCATCAGGGCAATAAATAAGAAAGTCCTACTATTACAACTATTATTATCATTAATGTCAACTATTACAAATTAGGGCTGGGCGATGTCTTCAAATTTGGCATCGGACGATGTCTACAGTGAAACATTGCGATGGACGATGGCATTGTCTGTCATCCTAATCTGCTGTAAGGGGACGTTTGTCTATATCATCCTAATGCACGGTGAGGAGGACAGTTTGAGTGCTCAAAGACTCTCCAAGGATCACAGCTGAAGAATCGCAGAGATTAGTTGAGTCTTATCTTGGGAAAAGAACATTGCAATAATTGGATGCCAATAATTGTGGCTAATGTGAACTAGAGAAAACATTTATTTCATAATAAGATAAGATATTATTTCAGCAGTTAGCTTTGAAAACTCTCTGGGTTTAATTTACTACAGGGAATGCTGATGAGAGACGTTTAAATTGCTATCTTCAATAGCATTCGTGGAGAATGGGAAATAGAGGGCTGTTCCTTTAATTAACACAAGCCGAGAGTGCTGCTTGTTCAGCTGACAGCTCCAGTGGGATCGGAGCTCATGGTTTATGTTGGCGACCGTATCCACTCTCATGCACCTGTCTGACTGATCTTGACCCCACAACATTTATATGCACCTCATTTCCGGTTTAATGCTAGAGAATGAAACTTTCCCTGAATTTAACATTGCCCTCTGAACAAAAATAATATACTAGTTCATGATTCCCACTAGTTGTAAAAGTCCACATTGTACATTGGATTTTTTTCCATTTAAATTTAAAAATAAAGCTTTAATATGTTTCAAAACATTTTAAACTTTAAAATAAATATTTAGTCCCTAATCAAATAAGCAAATGTGGTGTTCAGATTGTTACATTTATTAATACATTTTTTAATTAATCTTTTCTTTATAATTGTTCTGCTGATAATAGTTACTTAGAAAAAAAACTGTATTTTCACTATTGGACTTTTGGGCCACACTGTATCAGGGTTATTAGAGTTATAACTAAAAATAAAAATAAAAATGATTGTGATTTTGCTAGTAGCCTAAATAATATAAATGCAGGAAGTTCCTACTAGTAAAAAACATAACCTTGTGGCCTTTCAATAATTCATTCACAGAAATCATTGAAAAGAAATTATGTAGAAAACAATACAAATGAAAGATCGTAATGAAATAAAAATACTAATATGATTAAATTAATATAAATATAAATAAAATGAGTTTCTTCTACTCTTTGTAAAATAGCTTGAGTACTATACACTCATCTGTATGGCATCATATATGATATTTGTTGCATCTATAATGTCATGAAAGATCTATAAATACTAACAGAGTCAGACATCCTCCTGCTAAGTATCCAGTCGATTACTGTGCCAAGCAACGTAATGAGAAAGCATCACTCAAGCAGTTGGTATAATGTGCCATCAGAATAACATCTAAGTGCTGCTGCATCAGTGTTTCAGTGAGTTTCAAGTGTGTCGTGCTTTTCCTAAACTCTCTGTCTATGCAGGAATTTGATCCTTGATGACAGCAGATGATTTTTAGATGACTGGTATAAAACTCAAAAATACCTTCACAATGGAAAATGTGCACTTCTGTGTGTGCAGCGCTCCCTTTTCATGGTTGGGTGATCATTTAATAATTAAGCAAGCTGTATGTCATCATGCCTTGGTTTCTCTTGATGCTATACTGAACAAAACACAGTTCATCTAGTGTGCAGAACTCTTCCCAAGAGAGCCCGGAGGCTTCTCCTGTTTATTTTTAGAAAGAGGAAATTTCTCTTACTTTAAATGTGCTTTTTTTAGCAGCATCTGCGTTTCAAAGTTAAAGAAATCAAACAGTTAATAAGATTTGATGCATCTATAAGCTCACAATGAGGAGAAACCTAGACAAGACCATCATCAAAGTCTTGCCAGAAAAATGAATATACTTTTCAGAGAAAGTAATATTTTAACTACTACAAGTGAAACGTGGTTTAATGAAGCTGGCTGTCCATATCACCACTTTACTCACCCACTTGCTTATGAATGGAAAAAAAAGCATTGGGGAGGGTCAATATGCATGATGAGAACGTGTGGAAGCTTGTGATAAACTTCAGTGAGTTCTTATCTTATTATCGACACTGAACTTTAAAGTCTGAAGAGACAAATAGACTAAATTCATTCTGAACACCAATGAGACTTCTCGTTCAATTCATTTGTGTTTGCGTGTTATTATTTTTTTAATTTAACCTACATTTCATTTCAGTCTTCATGCAATATAATAATTAAATAAATATTAAGACTATATGAGAAATTCTACAATTTTAACAATTTCACTTTTCAGTTTAATATTATTTTCTTTCTAAAATCTAAGCCACGAGTACAACGATTACTAACCACGACCATGTCGCAAAAATTATTAAATAATCATGCTAGCCTTGCCAGATGAATGACAAACACTGAGCTGCATGCCTACACACACAGCATTTCCACCATAACAAGCGGCTTACCACACAGTGAACAGCATTTTCTGAGCAACACAGTGAGCTGCCTACCTAGACAGCATTTGGGGTCATCTTAGGGAGCTGTCTACATAAGTAAGCTGGATTTTGGGCCATTATACAGAGCAGACCACTTAATAGCCAGTATTTTTTGGAAATCATTTTGAAATAAGTTGCCTTCCTGCATATCAAAAAGATCTTTTGTGCATTTTGTGTGCATCACAGTGAGCTTATTAACTGGACTGGTATTATTTTTGGACATTAAAAGAAAGCTGCCTACTTTGGGCACTTACTCAGTCCACGAGATGCATTTTTAAACCTTATAATGGGCTCACTTCCTATCTAGACAGCGTTTTTGGGAGCAGTGTGTGCTGCCTAACTAGGCTAGACAGCATGGCATCATAGCCTACAGCGCCCTGTCTAGTATCATAGTGAACTGCCTAACGCAGCATTTCTGGGTATCGCGTCCAAAACATGCACATTTGTGATCGTGAGCTGATTATTTAGGAGGGTTTGAGACACGGCTATATGATAAACTGCTCCTCAGTGAGTGAGTGAGTGAGTGTCTGCAGCAGGTACCTGCTCTTTTCTCTTCTGCCAGCGGCCGCACGGACTCTCCTCCACGATCTCACTCTCATCCTCGCTCTCCTCTTCCTTCTCCTCGGATCCAGAGTTTCTCTCCGGGACTGACATGGCCATTATATGTCACAAAATGACCGTCGCACAAGCCGTTGCGAAGGAAACAGCTCAAGACGGCGTTGAAATGACGCGCTGACTCGATGTTCAATACGCTACAGTCCAGGGACATTCTTTTCTGTGAGGAAGAACTGATGTCGGTAGTTCTCTAAGCGCCTCGTTCATTTTTAATTTCAATGCATTGCGAAAATAAATTACAAGCTGGTTTTCATATTCAAAATAAGAGTTGAATAAGAGTCGTTAAAAATAAAATGTCCTCTCATTCAGCAGTTTACCGCTTTAAAACGACAAACACCGAGCGCAACTGTTGGCTCACAGATTACCGTAATGACTGGAGAAAACACGGCTACAAGATACATTATTACATACTATAATAATACTATAATAATCACTATTTTATATATATATATATATATATATATTTGTTTTTTTTTCCACAAATGCCTAAAATCTTTATAAATAAATAAATAAATAAATATTATAGTGAAGACAGGAGGAGGGTTGTTTTTATAAAAAATAAATAAAAAAACCCATGTCAACAACACACTTCAGACAAACTATTTATAAAAAGATTATAAATAAAATGATAACTAAAATGAAAACTATTTATGTTGTCTTGCTTGAGATAAAATAACTGTTAACAGAAATAAAATAAAATATAACAACTTGTTTTGTTTCAGCAAGTAACCAAAGCAACGCTGTTCGTTAAGTTTAACTTACCTATTAAATTAAAATTAAACTTTACTAAAATAACTAAAACTGATATAAAAATTTATTAAAAAATCAAAATGACAAAAAACTATTTAAATTTACTAAAACATTAACTCGTCGTGGCCTAATGGTTAGAGAGTCGACTTGTAACAGAGCACAAATTCAGAGTATGGAACACCCTACTGGCCACACACCTGCTAAATAGAATATTAAAAACTCATTACTCATATATATATTCAACAAAATTTATATATATATATATATATATATATATATATATATATATATATATATATATATATATATATATATATATATATACTCATATATATACATACACACTCTGGTGACTCAGACTCTGGTTACTTATTTACTATACTTTCTTATCTTACTTGTTAATATTTATCATTAATATCTGACACAAATATTGGACATTTTAGCACACAAATATTCAACTCAATTTGAAATATTATGTAATATGCATATGATATTGCCTTCAATACTAAGACAGAAATATAACATTTCTAACTAATACAACTAACTTATCACCATTGCCACGTTGCCAAATGCAACTTTTTAATTTTGTCAGCACTTTACATTCCTATGAAAGTATATCTTTAACAGGATCATAGGGATTCAAGCATATCTTCGACGTCCGTTAGAACAAAGTGAAAGTGCATGTTTGAGGGGAGAATAAACAGTATCTCAGCATAATCAACTAAATTTGCTCAAGTCACCTTTGTCGTCTCTAACATATGTAAGCATATATTTGTAATGTCACACAGGTTTGCAGACAGGTGCTGTCCATGGTTCTGATCAACCACTGACAGAGATACAGTAGATTCATTGTTATGTTACATTTCCTACTAAAATTCCTGTTATTCAATGGAAGCACTAAATTTCCTGGATGTGAACAATAAAGATGCATTTAGAATGGCTAAACACATACATATAGGTTATATATTAATATATTTTTTTAATTTGATATTTATTAAATTATTATATTACCTCTTGCCAGATAACTATATTTATTTATACTTCCCCTGTCCTTTTTTTTCTAATTAGACTGCACTAATGCAGCAGCACACACAAACCCAGTTTCTAAACCGGCATCGAGAGCAGAATGACCCCAAAGAGACAGAAACCCTGCATGATGCCAGCACATAGTTACAAAAGAGCAACAGTTCAGCCAAGGGTTAAACAAATGCCTTGCTAAAAATTGCACTTGTTATTGTTACATTTCATAAATGATGGTGAGCTGTCAAAGTACTTCAGGGTCAAAGCAGTCTCCTCTCATTAGCATTAATGGAGTGCTGGAAGACTGTGTCTGTGTCTATATAAGGCCATCATTTTTGGCCTCAACTAACCAGTTATTAGCAGTGGTTCTACTAACAGTGAATGCATTCAAAAGCAACATGCTTTTTTACTTTAAAACAAACTAACGATCATTCGTCATGTATACAGTAGCTCAAAAATATTTATTTGTTAGAAAACAGTGCAAAAAATACCACCAGTGTTTAACGTTAGCATAAATGCCATACAATCAATATGACTAGTAAATGAAAGATGCAAAGGGATTGAAAATCATTAAAATTAAAGGGATTAAACATCAACCCAAAACACAGACTTTTATAACCTTGCATACTGTAATAAAATCATATTCACACTTCATTCTATGTCAGAATTCAGTTTTTTTAAAAGAACAAAATAATGTTAAACAAATAGCATCGCTCATAATATCTGACACTAATTTTAGATACACGGAGAAGAACAGATAAAAGAACAGTGCAAATATATTCTGCCGTGTGGCCGATACTTATCAATGAATTTTTAAGAATATGTCATATGTTATATCCACTACAGCTTCGTAGATGCCAGGAGAGATGGAGATCCGTTAGCGTAGCTCATTTTGCTGCAGTGTTCGACTCTCATTTTCAACAAATCCTGAAATGAGAATAACAGTAATATTCAATTATTCAAAGAGGTTGAGAACAAAGATTAAATACATCAGCCTTCAACTGTGTTGTAAAAAGAAACCTTTTATAATTTCAGGACTGTTTTCTTATGAGAGCACAGAAGAAAGAATGAAAACAGCAAATAAAACAAATATAAAATATAAGTGAATCCAATTTTTGTCTTTCAGTGAACAGTGGTGGTGTGATGAATCTGATTCCCTGGAAATGACTTTGCAATATTGCGCAATGCAGTTTCTTTGAAAATGGGACCATTTAATCAAATGTGCCTGATTTCAGTTTCTCTTCAATGCTTTCCTATTATAAGAAAAGCTACGGTAAAGTATATCCATGCATTTTGTACGAGATAGAAAAGCTCTTGTTCAAGTGCTCACTTTAAACACATCAACAGCATAATTGCATATCAAATCCAACCGTTCACAGCCTGTTTGCAATGTTTATTTTGGAACAAATCGTCCTATGTGATGTTTATTTGCATGTAGTATGAATGACCTGTGTGAGCTGTGGTCTGTGAATACAGTGAACGTAAGCCTTCGGTTCACTCTGGATCTCTCCAGCGTATGTCTTATAGCAGATTCCACAGTCAATCAGAGGCTAAGAATAGACAAATGAGGAACATATTATCAATCACATTTATACAAACACATCTGAAGCTCAATTTGAGACTGTAAAGTCTGTTGCAACTCACTCTGTCATTTCTGAAAGCACATTTAGTCGGGTTTGCATTCGCAGTTCCTTTAGGGCATCTGGTGGCTTTAAGGTAGAAGCGATGGTAGATATAACTAACACCAAACCCACCCTACAATAAACAAATGAAATATCATAACTTCAAAGCACATTTAAGCTCAGAAATGTTTGTTTCAATTAATAAAAAAAGATAAACCATCCCTTTCGGTTTAAATGTTTCTGTGACTCAGATATGAACTTCACCAAAGTAAAATATTTAACTTAACCCTCATGTTGTGGTCCGGTCATTTTGACCCAGAAAGAATATTCTTTTTCCTGAAAATTCTAGTTTATTTTATCGCGTTGGATTAAAACATACTGACTTTGCTCACACAGTATTTTTAGGATTTTTTCTCACATTTTTACACTTACTCTCCTTGTCAAAAATGGCTGACCTTTAAAAAATTGCTTACAAATTTCAGTTTTTGAGTGATAATTGGCAAATTTATTCACAAATAATATATATATTATTTTTTTCACCTAAAACTGATGAGCAGATCAATAAGACCTATGATCAATCAGTTCCATAAAGAAATACAAAACCTGTGCTAAATGAAAGAAAACAAGTGGACAAAAAGTTTGAATCCAAAATAATAATATAGCATAATGAGAGGTTTATAAGCCAGATAATTTTTGACCAGGAACCCCAAATTAAGTCAAGTTTTTTAAACACAACATAAGGGTTAACAATTTAAAAAATTGTTGTTTGAATTACAAAACACTTTTAAGTAATAAAACTGAAAGTAAATGACTTTTGGTAAGTTAAAGAATGCTTAAAAAAAGATACTTGCATCAATGGCAGATTTTTCCAGACTCTTGAAGAAGAGAAAAACGCTTTTGATTGTCTGGAATGAATTGATTTGTTCCAAAGCCAGTTCAACACCTTTCCTGTAGTTTTCAGGGAGCTTGCCGAGATCCTCCTGCGCCTCCGTCGTGTCTAGAAAGACTCCAGCGCTGACCAGGACAAGGAACAGTAACACAGCCATCTTTGCACAATCCAGAAAATCCCTCAGACAGGCTTATCTTCAGGTTATACAGAGTTACAAAGTGCAAACCTTCAGAAGAATGTAAACAGTGATGGATGTGTTGAATCTAAATCACCGTACATGAGGGAGTGAGAGAAGAGAGGGAGAGATTGTGCAATCATGGGATGTTTTTGTGGGGTGAGTCTTCTTTTTTTTTTTTTTTTTTTTTTTCATGTGGAGGGGGTGTGTGATATTGTGGTCTGAGTGAGCGGACTGCCATCCAGTGGAGAACAGACACTAAAAACAAGGATTTTAGCTTAATTAATGGGAAAAATAGTAAATGATGTTTGTTAAAAATCTTGAAACAAAATGGCATCATGAGTTTCATGACAAACATAACCTAAATACGAGTCAGTGAACTCTGTAGGCAGGACTGGATGTGATCCAGCTCCACATACTGACTAGTTGGGTCATGAAATGATGAATAAAGGGGGGTGGGGATTGCCTTACCAGAAGAGATTTCATTAGAACTGTTTGTTAATAATATTTATCTGTAGTGGGTGCCGTCAGAATAATGGATTTGTTTCTTACAAACATACAGCTTTTCACTTCAAAATATGTTAACTGATGGACTGGATTTGTGTGGATCACTTGTTAATTACTGTGATGTTTTTATCAATTGTTTGGACTCTCATTCTGACGGCACCCATTCACTGCAGAGGATCCACTGCTGAGCAAGTAATATAAAGCTAAATTTCTCCAAATCTGTTCCCATAAAGAAGCAAAGTCATCTACACCTTGGATGGTCTGAGGATGAGTAAATATTAAGTTTATTTTAATTTTTTGGTTTAGATATTAAAATTCATTTATCATTTATCTTTGTTTGTGTTTGAATGATTATTTTTTATGTTTGTTTTATTTTTTGGTTGAGTTATTATCAAACATTTTATTTTTTAAGATGTTCAGAAAATACACATAAAACTCAGTGCATTAATAACTCATGTTAACACATGCAACTTTCGATTTTAAAAATGTATTTGCAAATGTAGAACTATAAGATTAATAAATGCTGTAAAAGT
This sequence comes from Cyprinus carpio, assembly GCF_018340385.1. Lineage (NCBI taxonomy): Eukaryota > Metazoa > Chordata > Actinopteri > Cypriniformes > Cyprinidae > Cyprinus > Cyprinus carpio. The sequence goes on from NC_056595.1 coordinate 20,973,398, forward strand.
TTTGTTTATCATTAGTTCATGTTAACTCATGTACTTATAACAAATAAAACATTATTGCATAACAAATAAAAGCCTTATTACCTTTTTAATGTTAAGTGGATATGAGACAATATTAGAGCATATACAAAAAAGGTAACAGCTGCATATAAAGGTATACTTACTACAATGCCTCATAGTCATTTGTTTGTTCTTATAATCACTTGAAGCTATGAATAATATAGTTTTTAATATTTACCTATACATGGTTTATACATTTAAAGACTATAAGATTAGATCTGAGATTAGATGCATTTCAGAATGTGTTTATGTATAGGCCTAGGTTACGGGGAAAATAGTCAAGGCTACAGGGTCACAGTGATGCTCGCTTGTGATGACTAAAGTGGAAAAATGTTACAATTACTATCACTTCAGTTCTTGTGAATCAAATATGCATGTAAAAGAGTTTGGTTTGGCCATGAAAAGGCATGTCAAAGGACATTGAAGATCTTCAGAGCAAAAAAACAGCAGATGTTGTCTCAGCCGCTCATGATATGACAGCCAGCAGGGTGGGGGATCCGCTGCTGTAACCCATCTTATTACAGTGCTCTATTCTGTCTTTCGTCATGTCCTTGGGATAAAAACAATTAGACAGTGTTAGTTCAATAAGACAGATCATGCAAAGGTCATGTAATAATATTTATATCCATTAGAATATGAGCAAAACTACAGATGTTTAATATGGAGCACTGGTGTGCAATGGTGACCAGATGGAATGCATTTTACTATCAGTATCAGAGCTCAAGTTTTGTTACAAGGTCAGAATATGAAGCGTATGAGAAGCACACCTCAGTGAGAGCAGGTTTATGCACACAGCTCACAAAGGGTTTGGGTTCTTCCTCAATTGCTCCAGCGTAGGTCTTATAGCAGACGGCACAGTTTAACAGAGGCTGGAGAAATAAATAAGCACAAGTTTAATTATATTCCATTTTTAGCCATGATTTCTATCATAAGGTACAATTTCTTGCTCTTATGGCATTGCATGCATGTTATATAAATGAAAGCGCAGTTGTTTGTGCAGTGCTAAGCCTTAAAATCTATTCATTAATTGTACAGGAATGTGCAGAGGCGGAAAAAAATTACTTTGTGGGATATAAACTTCACTTACCCGATCATTCCTAAACGCACATGTGGTTGCACCTGCGTTCTCAGTTCCTCTTTTGCACTTGGTGGCTTTCAGATAAAAGTTATGGTAGATGTAGACGACATCAAACCCTGCCTATAGACAATATATTCATCCAATAAACAAAACACCAGGGTTATTATCATTAACTAAAACTAAAACCATAAAAAATACATTTTCTTTATTTCAAATAAAATTAAAAGAAACATTAAAACATTAAAAAAAATCAGCTAGTTGTCAAGGCAACGTTTTTCATTTTCATTTTGAAGTACTAAAATAAAGCTAAAAACTAAAATTTAATTTTAAAAACTATATAGACATATTTAATACAATAAAATGAAAATAGAAAAATATAGATTCTAACTCAACATATTAACAAATACTGTACTATATAGTAATAAGTGATACTAAAATAAATAGCATGTGAAATAAACTGATACAAAAAAGACAGTTTGATCAGATTTAACAAGCAAAACTTTGTCTATACACAATTTATTAATCATGTTAATTAATAAATAATTTAGGAAACAAATTATATATTTTTTTAAATATTTACATTATTTGTAAATAATTATTATATATCACAATTACTAATACATTTAAAAAAGTATTTACTGTAAAGTGTATTCATATTCCACAAAATGCAACTTTAAAAATAACAAATAATTATTATAATAATAAATATATTAAAATGCTATATATATATATATATATATATATATATATATATATATATATATATATATATATATATGTACACACACACACACACACAGACATGCTACAATTTTTTTTTTTAACTTAAAATAAAACTCGGTGTGACGTCATGCCAAGTCAAATCTTGGGGAAGGCCGTCGGAGAGAAACAAGAAACAAAGAGAAAGACTTACATCAATTTGCGACTTCTGAATGGTTTTAAAGAAGAGAAAATGATGCTGGACGCCTTCGTGAGCGTTGACGTTTTTCTCCGCGAGCTCCACTCCTTTCTTGTAGGAGTCTGGGAGTTTGCTGAAGGAGCTTTGAGCATCGGCGGAGCTCAGCAAGACTCCGGCGGCGAGCAGCAGAGCAAACGGCGGCAGAGGCATCTTCAACCAGTCTGAGCACGAGCTGCAGCTGCAGGCGCTCAAAACAGCCTCATTCCAGGAAGTCTGGACTCAGTGGACTGCTCTTGTGCCGTTGCTGGGTAACAGTGAATAATACGGCTGTTAGTGAGGTAACATGAAAAGGTTTTTTTTGTTTGTTTGTTTTTTAGTTGCTTTATTTGCTAACTAGGTTCAGTGTCATTTGTAAAATTATGAAAAATTAACAAATCTGCTTTATTCAAAATACTAAAAAATAAAAAATAAAAAAATCAGCTGCACTGTGCACATAAAAAAACAAAACAAATAACATTAAAGTCCCCATGAAATCAAAATTAAAGTTTTTTGAGTGTTAGTATCAATATGTTAGTCTTAAGGTTATCTATAAGGCAGTGTGCTCCAAAACAGTGACAAAATTCCGATTTAGAAGATATAAGCATTTAAAGCTTGTAGTCACTTCCGCCAAAACGGCTAAACTATTTTTTTGACGTCACGTCGTACTTCATCTTCTAACCAATCAAATGCTCTCTAGAAGCCGAAGCGCCCGCCCCCTGCACTATAAATAGACGCTGAAGCGGCCTGATCCGGTCACTTGTTCACAGTGAATGGCTCGTAGTGCACTATGTAGGTAATAGGCAAGGATTCAGACAGTGTAAATAAGCTTTCATTGGTGCAAATGAGGTCCAGTTTCACTTTGTTTCACGTGAACCCCTTGAGTGCACACAGTCTGATCCGGATTAACTTTCTAATAGTACACAATAAGAGCAATATTTAGACATTTATTATTTTATAAAGTATTTTATTGCACTGATAAACTAAAGCATTGCATAGTGTAATATGCATTTATATCATTTATTTATTTATCAATTCATTCATACTTAAAAGTAGTTCAGGGACTTTTAGAGAACTCTGCTTAGTTGTGTGGAAAATAACTGTTCTTTCCCAGGGCAAACATTGAACTCTTATGCAACACATCCTGTGTTGATTTCATGTATAAAGTGTGAGCGCAGCTGTACGGTGCTCTCTTTAGAACTTGACAATCAGATACATGTGAGGCAAGAATTGATTTGATTAACAACAGACATGCTAAAACATGCTGGGTTTGAGATCATGAAGCCGGCAGATCCCAAAATATCAGATGTCAAATGATGTTTTTCCTCCAGCTGTTCTCTAGGATCTGGTGAATGGCACAGGAGTCAGGGTCAGACTGCCAAAACCCGCACGGAAACACCCAATCTCTCTCTCTCTCTCTCTCTTGCTTTCCTTGTGTTCAAACAATAACACAAAGATTATGTTGACAGCAAGAGTCACGTCTACACACAGCTCAAGTTTTGTAGGCTACATCTTGGAGTTCCACTGAATTACAGGAATAGTTCTCCCAGAAATGAAAATTTGCTCACCCTCAGGCCATCCAAGATGTAGATGAGTTTGTTTGTTTTTAATCGGAAAATTTTTTTTGGGAAATGTGGTTTTTAGATATGTTGTATTAAATTTCTACTGAATCTGCTTTATTGTCAATTCTTCCACATGTACAGTACATACATACAGAGAATTGAAATTGCGTTACTCTCAGACCCATGGTGAATACAGATAACACTAACAGTAGAGCCTAAAAATACAGATAGATACAGATAAAATCTAAAATATAAGATATAAAATACACTATACAAATGAGGGCATATAAAAAAAACAATAAATAATAATAATAATAATAATAAAAATAAAGTTAAATAAAGCAGTGCAAGGCAAATGGCAGATAGAGTGCAAACCAGTGAGGTGAACGAACAGTGCAGATAAAAAGATTGTAGTGCAAAAAAAAGAGGGAAAAAAGTTTATTCAGTCTGATTAAAGTAGTTGAGGTAGTAGAATGACGTCAGTTCTATGCTGAATGAGGTAGTGAGCAGACCAATGCTGCACAAAGTGCCTGGTGCATGTCATCGGTCACTTTGTGCAGCATTGGTCTGCTCACTACCTCATTCACCATAGAACTGACGTCATTCTACTACCTCTACTACTTTAATCAGACTGAATAAGCTCCATTGGTGAACTCAGTTTGGAACTGACGTCATTCTGCTACCACTACTACTTTAATCGGACGAATGGGTGCCGTCAGAATGAGAGTCCAAACAGCTGATAAAAAAAATCATAATAATCCACAAGTAATCCACACCACTCCATCAATTAATGTCTTGTGAAGTGAAAAGCTGCATGTTTGTAATAAACAATTTCATTTGTGTGGTGTTAAGTTGAATGTTTGTTATTGTGGATTTTTTAATTAATGTTATTTTTTTTTCTTTTTTTTGTGATATATTTCTGATGTGAATCATTAGATGAAGAGGATCCATTGGTGAGCAAGTGATGTAATGCTACATTTCTCCAAATCTGTATTGGATGGCCTGGGGACGAGTACATTTTAGGCAAATTTTCCTTTTTGGATGAGCTATTCCTTTAAATATGTTGGCAAAATATTTGCAAAGATGGACATTATTCTGGCAATTATGGTTGGACATTATTCTGGCAATTATGATGTTTTTTGGTTTTTTTTGAAGTTAATGAAATGAATCCATCATCAAAATGAAGAATATGGAAAGGGAATAACTTTGAGACTGAACGTCGATACATACAGTTCAAATAAGGTTGAGGCTTATCATCAATTTTTCCTGCAGAGATTTTGTAGCAGATCACAGAGTCAACAAGAGGCTGGAGGAATACACAAATCCAGCCAGTAAGTTTAAGTAAATTAATCCATGTTTAAATTTGAGTGCTGTGGTGTCACCATATAATGTAATTATATTGTCTGTATTAAACCTACAGTAGTAACACTTTGCATGATAGTGTATATTGCATCAGTAGCAAAAATACTTTGTAATTTGGCCAGTAATCTCCTACTTTAAGCTGTTTACTCACTAATTATCAGCTATATTACAGATGAAAAGTTTGGAGTCAATAATATATATTTTATTCAGCAAGTTTGCATTAAACTGATCAAAAGTGACCGTAAAGACACTAACAGATTTCTTTTTCCAATAAATGCTTTTCAGTTCAAAGATTCCTGAAAAATAAAAACATATCACAACATTTGCTCAAAACTGAAGCAGCACAACTGTTTTCAACATTGATAATAATAAAAAGATAATAATAAGAAGAAATCAGCATATTAGAATGATTTCTGAAGGAAAATGACTTGTTTTACTCTGACATACAACTGTAAAAAAAAAAAAAAAAATGGCTGATATTCATATTCTGACTCCGATATTAATAAAGAGCTCATGATGAGTTGTTAAAAAAAAATAATCCGAAAATGAAATATCATGGGAAAACATGTAACCTCTAGATTAAAGGCCACTTAAAGTCTTCTAGGGCTTCATTCTGAGAGAAAAAAAAAAAAAAAAAACAATTGCTGGCAACTGAATAAAGTTGACAGTCATTAGTTATTTTTGTTACTTAAAAATTACATTTTAATATGCATATCGGTGTTATTTTGGTATCATTGGGATTCTTTTTTATTAATACTGATTAATATATATATTTCTGTTTTCTTTTTCATTTTAACGTTTTGTTGTTTTTGTCATTTTTATTTATTTTTTAAAATATGTCTATATAGTCTACAAATAGTTTCAGTTATCACGTTACTCTCAATAAAAATGAGAAATCTTGACTTGGCAACTGACTGAAATTAAAAAGGTTTAAAATAAGTTTTAAAGTATGCTTTTTAAATATATATTTTATTGCAGGTAAAGTTTATTTCAAGGAACCAAAGTGTTTTTATACTTTTAGTTTCATCAGTTATTACTCCAGTCTTCAGTGTCACACAATTCTTTAGAAATCATTCTAATATACTGATTTGTGGCTTAAGAAGCATTTCTGATTATTATCAATGTTAAAGACAATTGTGCTGCTTCATATTTTGGTAGATACATTTTGAATAGAAAGTTGAAAATAACAGCATTTATTTGAAATATAAATATTTTGTAACATTACAAATGTCATTAATAATTGAATGCACCCTTCCAGAATAATTTCTTATTAAACTAAAAGCTTTGCTGCAGTATTAGTAGAAAAAAACAAAGATATGAATATCCAATTTAAATAGAAAAATCAATTTTATTTGCAATATTTGGAATTTGCTGTAAATAATGCATTATGTACAGAGGAACATTTAATAATCCAATAAACATACAAGTAAAAACAAAATGCATAAATTGCGCACAGACAGTAAATGACCCTCACTTCACTTTGCCAAACAGCAGGTCATGCTTTTGTAACTAATATCAACAAACATTAAAAATATGACCACAATGTTACAACATTAACCTTCAGTCTTAAACCCCGTAAAGCATCCATAAACACCATCTACAAACAAGTGCTGCGGAGTATCCACACTGTAGCAGCACAGCAACCATAGTCCTGCCTGCATTCACACACAACCTCAAAGTGCTGCTCTACGATCAGGTTTCCTGCGGGTCCAAACGTGTCTAGACACGTCACGCTAACCTGGAACCAGTCGCTGAACACGGGCAGAGGGAATGTCAAAGATAAACAACAGTGACAAAATACAATGTGATGATGGTCCTGATGTACTAAACGAAAACATTTCGTCCTCTTGGAATTATAAGGTTCTGTCTGCATTCCGAGTAGTTTAGTGATATTGAGCTTTAAAGTTTTTGCATTCCATTCGACTGTGTACCTTTTTGTTTTTTAAATAAAAAGTCCCAAAATGTACACAACATTAAAAAAATCCATCACATAATGTAAATAAGTTGTCACAGAATAAGAATATGTGAATAACTCAATTATGACAAAAATGTCATTCCAATGGGGGTTCTTTTATAAAAATATTCCTCATCTAATCACATTGTATGCTTAAATAATGACATAAAAAGTCGAACCCATTCCTAGTCGAATAAAAATAACGTCTGCACTACTCTACTCTTCATATGTCATTATTTAGCACATACTGTACATGATCTAAAGCAATATAAAACTAACATAATATCTTCCTATGATTAAAAGATCCTAACACACATCTGATTCTGGAATCATCATTTGGAATGTAAATAAGATGTAAAGCACTTGTTTTGTAGTTTAAAGCACAATGGTGTGAATGATGTTGCGAATGATGAGGAAAAAAATTAGTGATATTATTCAGGAATTCTGTGGCAAAATCCCTCATGAACTTACATAAATAATACGGTTCCCATTAAACCAACAAATAATTACTAAGTAAATCAAAATCTATACAGTGTGTTTACTGAGCTCTGGTGAACAGGCTTCTGTTTTAGTGTTAGTTCAATGTTGTATGTGGAAAGACTTTAACAATGTGGTAGAAAATACCAGTTATCAGGACAAAATGTTTAGTTCTTATAAATGAATCATGATAAACTGAATCAGAACCCTAAACATTACAAATTTGGGATTATGTGTAGGGATGCACTTTTTTTTTTTTTTCTTAAAATGTTTTAAGATGCCAAACCAGGTCACTAGTGCTTCCATCCGAGGTAAAACACATCCTAAAATTCCTCAAGACCAGTCACCATTAAATATACCCACTAATATGTGGTAGAAAATGTGCTAGAAAGTACCAATTTATCAGGTCTACAGGTTTAGTTTAGGGATGCACCGAATCCAGGATTCGGATTCGGCTGAATACTGTGCTTTTTGACGGGGTTCGGTTTGGGCTGAACCTTAGATTTTTTTTTTTCACCAAACCGAACCCTAGGCTTGCGCTACGCTGGTCGACGTCACGCAGCCGTTGATTACGTGAAGGTGTTTACATGTGGACAGTTCGAATGTATTAGGCTGTGAGAATCTGTTTGGCAGTACTTTCAACCAAAAGAAGGCGATTCAAGTCGAGCTACATGTTCAATTTGCAATGCCGATTTGTCTCGTGGTGGCAAGGACCCTAAGCAGTACACAACATCGCCGCTGTTAAAACGTCTACAGGGAAACATCCAAAGAATAAGATTTGCGTCAGCAAAACATAGCCAGGTACGGCAGAGGAAGGACAGTCACAGCTAAAAACGTGTGCTAACCAGACTAGGACCATTACTAGCTTTGCAGTTAAAATAAAATAAAATGAAAAATACATTGCTGTGGACGTTGTTTACTTCATTAATGTGTTTTACTGTGTTAATGGAATAAGGATGCGAGTAGGATTCGGTATTCGGCCGAACCCAAAAAATCTGGATTCGGTGCATCCCAAGTTTAGTTGTCATAAATAAACCATAATAAACTGAATCAGAACCCTAAACACTACAATTCTGAAATCATCTGTAGGGACGCACCTTTTTTTTCTTAAAATGGGTTTTAAGACTCCAAGTAGGTCATTAGTGCATCTATCCAAGCTAAAACGCATCTTACAATCCCTCAGGACCATTTACCACCAAATACATTCTCTAAAACAGAGCTCACTCGCTCTGCATGTAACAGTCAATATAAAATATACAGAAACTGCACATCTGGAGTTACTGGGAGAGTTTAGGGTTTTGTGTGACTCTTATGCATTGTAGCAGAGAACACACCTCTTTAGATGGAATTTCGAAAGGGAAAAAAAGTCATGATCGGATGGCAACGAAGGAAAAGAAAAAATACTGTCAAATGTTTGAATTAATATATGCTGGGTCATAAATCAGAAAATAAGAGAAGCTAGTAAAACTATTAAAAGCACAGACATACATGCAGCATAAGATGAAATGGACCTTGGCAATCTTTCTTGATCATGAATACTCATTATGAACTACATATAATATTGCATGGGCCCTGGATGGTGCTAGGAACATCCAGTTAACCCCATAAGGTACATTGGTTTTCCTCATAGGTAACAAACACGCTTGTTTAAGGCTAAACGGTGTGATAGCAGCTCAAACTCTCTAATACACATCAAATGAGTGTCTGGAAATGCCGGGTGGAAATCAGATCCACGTAATGCACTATTCTCACTTCTACAGCACGTCAAGACTCGCCGTGTCATTTGGTTTATCGAGGTTTTAAAAGCAACTGTAGCGTGACTGACAGGAAGACAGGCAAGAGACGGACAGCTCTGGTCTTATCTCAGACTGGCATGTGCATCTCTGTGTATTCGTCTTGTCCCTCTTTCTCGTCAAAAGTAGGCTCTGCGTCATCAGCGTCCAACTGAGAATGAGAAGAGAGACAGAAAAGACACACAAACAGCTTTAGTCAGTATGATTTTGATCTCTATGATCTTTTTGTGCATGATACTGTACATCAGGACATGGTGACACCACCTGAAAAGAGACAGAGCAAGTAATATGATACTGTACATCAGGACATGGTGACACCACCTGAAAAGAGACGGAGCAAGTAATTGTGTCCTTTGGAATAATGTGCACTTTGGAAGCCGGTTTCCGCCACTGAATAATAAATAAAACGGTAATTGCGACTTTTTATCTCACCATTCTGACTTTTTTGAATTGCAAGATTTTGTATTTTTTATATTTGGAAGTTTTTACTTTTTTTATTTGTGAATTTTTAAGTTTTATGTCAATTGCATGATATAAGATTTGAATTGTGTGAATTTAAGAATTGTTGGATTTAAAATTTTTTTATTTTGTGGTTTTTTTATTCTTTGGTGGTGAAAATTTTCCAAAGTGAAAATTTTTCTTGATGAGTAATATTTTTTGGTGGTTTTACCATGTCCTCTCATTTTAAAATAAAATTAATATGAAAATGGATTAAAAAAAAATAAATAAATAACATTTTAGAAGTAAAATGGTTTGTGAAGGCGGTTTCATTTAGGTATTAAAAGAAAGACATTTTATGCTCACTAAGTATATCTAATTTAATTTTGTAAGTAATTAAATTTTACTGTTTAAAAGTTTGGGGTCGGTAAGATTTTTTAAAAATGTTTTTGAAAGCAGCTCACCAAGACTGAATTTATTTGATCAAAACACAGTAAAAACAGTAATACTGTGAAATATTATTTTAATTTAAAATAACTGTTTTCTATTTGAATATATTTTAAAATGTAATTTATTCCTGTGATTTGCAGCTGAATTTTCAGCATCATGACTCCAGTCATCAGTGTCACATGATCCTTCAGAAATCATTCTAATATGCTGATTTACTGCTCAAGAAACAATTCTTCTTATCAATGTTACAGGTACAATTTTTGTGGAAACCGTGATACATTTATCAGGATTCTTTGATGAATAGAAAGTTCAAAAGAACATCATTTATTTAAACTAGAAATGCAACATTTTGTAACATTATACATGTCTTTACAATAAATGTATTAATTCTTCAACAAAACAAAAAAAGCCAAAAAAAAAAAAACCCAACAAAAAAAGTCTTGTTTTTGTGCATGCAATGGTCCTTACACACTGCATTTCACGAGTGCTGAAGATGCGTGGCAGAAGAAACATCTTGACAGGGACGGTCATGATGAGAACGAACGGGAAAGCCAGCGATGCCACAGTAGACATGACCGCCCAGAGGACAGCAAGACAGACCACCTGTATCGCAGTGAACAGATGCATCCGCAGGGTCCGCACCTGAGGATTCAGTCAAGATACACAGTACAAATCACTTCTGCCTTCTGTACTGTTAGTTACAACCATAAAGATGTCTGTATCTAATACTATTACTGCAGTATGTTACTGCCACAGTAGCTTTTTAAGGGAACAATGACCGAAAATCCTCTTTATTAATAAACAAAAAACAGATTGGAGTCCTGACCTTGCGCACATAGGTGTGATCAGGGTGGTATTTAGGGGGCATCAGCAGCAGCAGAATCCGTTCTGTCATCTGGATTCCATTCAGTGACATCACACCCATATAAAGGAAGATGCCAAACAGCACAGCGATGGGGATTTGACGGAGCAGATCACCGATTACTATTGAGAGACCTACAGCCAACAAAATGTGCAGAATGAAGACATTTTATAGACTTTTTCATTTATTTAATTTATACATGAATACATACAACAGTCATTTCACACTGATATAATGTGCATGTTATGAAATATGCATCGAAGTAGAAATAAGCCACAAGATACTATGTGTTACAGTGATTTTACCTTAAATTGTGGTAAAATAAAAAATAAAATAAAAAAGCCTGTACTGGTTTGTCTTTGGTTGCTTATTTTTCTAAAACACTTGCAACAGCAATATGATAAAATACATAATTTATCAACAAATAATGAAACTGCCCTGCATCATATTTGCTAGATCAAATCCTATACTTTTTTATACTTAAAAATAAATAATCTTTATATTTTTGGGCTGCTCAGTCATTTCAAAAATAGTATCTGATTCCAAACTTGTTTCATACCCCCTTTTTCTGACAAATATCCTTCAATATTTTAATAATAATAATAATAAAATATATATATATATATATATTTTTAGTTATAAGCAGTTTGTGTCAATCAGCATGCGTCTAAATGGAAAATGTTAGAATCAGTAATTGTTGGAACCCACCTACAAATACTGCCACCAGTAACCCGGTCACCCTCTGCTCCTTGACCTCCTGGATTCGAGGTTTGTCTCCTGGGGCGACTGCTTTGCTCATTACGGTGAGGGCGTTGGCATGGGTTACAGAGCGCACGGTGGCCGCGGCCATCCACGGCAGGCCGAACAGAGCACTGGTGCCACCGAGAGTCACGATGAGCAACAGATCCAGATGGAAACCAGAACCCTTGACCAGCATTCGCTCTTTCTTACTGACTATCAACCTAGAAGGAGAGAGCATCTTTAATCCTGTCATGATTTTATGTGTACCATAAATCAGGGATCCTTTTTTTTTGTTGTATATTTGTTGTGTATAATTAACAGCTTTATTTTTTGTCCACAAAATGTTTACATATAATGAAAAAAAAAAAAATGAGACAATTATGATTAGACAAAACATGCAACAGTGGACTCACGTTGTGATTTGTGTCTCCATAAAGATGAGAATGAAGACTAGCAGAGCCGGAAGGATGCTGGCAAACATCATCCAGATAGGGAACTGACCATCAGAGCCCAGAGGATTGACTATCCAACCTCGCTTATCAGGACTAGTCACTGAAAAACCTCGGGGTACACTCAGTTTCTGCAGGGTGCAGCATTAAAAAAAAAAAAAAAAAAGAATGCATGTGTGAATAAAATAATAAAAAGAAAAAAAATGCATTAATAAAATACTATTACTACTACTAATAATAATAATGAAAATGTATAAAAAAATAAAGTAAATCAAAATTAAAATAAAAAAATAAATTATAAAGGCTGGAGCATTAAAATACATAAATTACAATAACAAAATAATTACAATATAAAATAATAATGAAGAAAATTAATTTAAAAAGTCAATCAAAAATAAAATAAAAACTAATAAAATATAAAGAGTGTAGAGTTAAAAAGAACAATAAAATAAGAGCAAGAAATAAAATAATAATAATGGACACAAAAAATGT